>NC_058410.1:62102033-62380957 GCF_002201575.2 Neomonachus schauinslandi
TTGAAGCTGAAGAATTGAGTTGTCTTATTTTCTATTGTAAACAAATTATCATCCCATACAAACTATTCTCATATTGGCTGACATCAATCACATCATTAGAGGCACCATATATTAATGATTAGGAAGAAGTTTGGAATGGTGTGGGAGGTAAGGAGGAAAAAAATTAAAATTACAAAATATCAGCAAAGACTTCATGGTCTAATCTCACCTTCAAACCAAATTTAACTCATGCCTGGTGTCTTCTACAAATGGCAATGTGTTATGTAAAAGAGAGAAATGCTAAAGAAAAAAATATTGACTCTAATCACAATGGCAATTTTTCAAATCCATGGCCAGGCAAGAGGAAGGACCCCAAAAGAATGTTAAGCTTGTTCAATCCCCATATGTGCCCATTAACTTCACAAAAAGAAAACTGCTCCTAATCATGGCCCTAACCCCTGCTGGTCATCTCACAAATGTGCCACTAGTCACACACAAAAGAATGTGGATGGCTCTTGTCACGACTTCTAGAAATCATGGTGGGAATAAAGTGACTATGTCTACTTGTTGAACAATGCTCAAACAACCAGTCAAAGGCTCTAAAGATTCACTTTCTTTGTTTCCTCCTGTTTCTTTTTTTGTTTGTTTTATCTCAAACTAATTTGCATTTGTGGAAGAACAGCATTTCTGAAGGAGAAAATGTGTGGGGTTTCTTTGCTTCATGACTGAGGTAGCAAGTAAAAATTCCTGCTAGTCATTCCTGGGGATGACTAGAAGAGTGAGGCGGCCCATAAGATCAACAAGTTGGAAAGATAATTTAAAGGCATTGAATATGCCTACTAGAAAACATAGAAACATCTTTTTAAATTCAAGGTCCTCTGTCCCTCAGAAATTGTTTTTAATTTGATATAGAATGTTTTGTAGGATATCAAGACAGCATAGAGAATACATGAATTCTTATTCCATATACAAATACACAGATTTTAGGTAGTTCTATATCTCAGTATCCTCAGTCAGGTCAGTAAATGGAAAACTAGAAATGTGCTATTAAAAATGGGGGTGGGGGAATAAATTATGGCTGATGATAACCAAAAAATGTCCAGATGTGAGAAGCTTGTTTTAGTAAAGGCCTCCATGGATGTCAATGCTCTTCCTAATCCATTAGACTTGTACTGAGGTTAGCATGCACAAAGCATCATCTCTTCCGTCCAGAACACTGCCATTAATTTATGATTCTATAGCTAGCAGAAACAACCTGGTTGCAAATTTACATGCTCTGGGCATCAAATAAACTAATTAAACCGATCTATACAGTAATTGTCTTCTACTGTTTACTGATTAAAAAGCCCTTGAAATAATGAGAATTCTTTCAGTAGGAAGACTTGGACCCATGAGCTATGATGACTATCGACGGTCTCAGAACTCCTCCTGGAGGACATGAAGTTAAGAAGCAGTGAGGAGGAAGAAAATGCCTGGTCTCCCTCCAGGCAGTCATTCTAAGTCTCTGACTCTGAGACAGTGTGACCTGTCTCAAAGTTTAGAGCTTGAATTCTCCAGGGTTACCAATAACATTCCTTAGGTAAAATTTCAAGGGAGTTCAGAAGATTCTTTAGATAATGTCTTACACAAGGATAAAAGCTCATCAGCTATAAACAGACTTAATAGGACATTCTTACTAAATTTGTCCATAATCTATACTTTTTTTTTTCTAAAACATATTTGCTTCCAGATCAAGGAATTTATGATATGGCAACAGCACAATGAGGAACATGAGAGATCATAGACAAAAAAGAATTCCCAAAGATTTTTCAGAATTGTATGATTGTTACCTTGTATTCTAGGAATTCTCAACTACCGACATTTGGGGAAATGTTTTCTTATATTTTATAATGAAACACAAAACTGAGAGAACACTCTGGACGCTTTCATAACATCCAGGGTCCTGGAATACTGAATAACTTGAGCAATGTTTATATATATATATACAATTTCTGTATGTAACTACTTTGCACTCAAAAATACAGTGTGGTTTGCAATTATCATGTTAGAAAAAAATTAAGTTTTCACAATAATCCAAATCAAAGGTATATTTTCTGAATATATTCAAGAGCATCCATTAATCACTTCACTACTATTTTCACCTTCTAAAAAACAAGGAAGAAAAGCAGAAGAAAAAAATTTAAAACAAATTATTTTATACAAAATTAGAGGGGCACCTGGGTGGCTCAGTTGGTTAAACGTCTGACTCTTGATTTTGGCTCAGGTCATGATCTCAGGGTTGTGGGGATCGAACCCCATGTGCTCTGAACTGGGTGTGGAGCCTGCTTGAGATTCTCTCCCCCCCCCTCTCTAAAATATATATATATATTTATACTTATAAAAATATATAAATATTTATATAAATATATAAATAAAATAGTTATATATATATATAAAATTGAGATTACTGCCTTATAGGAATGTCCTTAAGTTACTTAGCTTTGGGGCACCTAGGTGGCTCCGTTGGTTAAGCGTCTGACTTAGGCTCAGGTCATGATCCCAAGAGTCCTGGGATCGAGGCTCGTGTCAGGCTCCCTGCTCGGTGGAGAACCTGGTTCTCCCTCTCCCTCTGTTCCTCCCCCTGCTTGTGCCCTCTTTCACTTTCTCAAATAAATGAATAAAATCTTTAAAAAAAGATTTGAAATAAAAGTTAAAACTTAAGACCTACTGAACTATTCTGGTGTAATGCTATTTTAAAATTTGCATAAATATCTACCAGGTTGAGAATGCCCACCAACTTTCAGCATGAATTGAACCATCACTGAGATATTTTCCCCAAAAGAGTGTACAGTGAAAATCCTTACGTAGCCATTAACTGCAATTACTTCTTACAGTAGAGTTATGTATAGTCTTTTGTAAAGTACTAATGCTCATTCAAAACCAAAAGGACCGATGTGTTTTTTTGTTTATTTTTTTAGCAAAATAGAGGCCTCAAATCATTAATAGCTACTACTACCAAAATGGCAAAGCATTTTTAAAAATTTTGTTTGAACTGTTAGTTCTATGATGATATCTGTTATTAGCTCAGATTCATAACTAGACAAGACAGAGCCAATATTACTGCTTTAACGTAAAATACTATCATATCTTAATTATTTTTGCTTTAAATTTGTTTATTTGGGATGCTCAAATGTAAATTATTCTTGTCTTTTGCACATTTATTCAAATTTTAGGAAAGCAATTTCTGGTGAATAAAAACAAATAAATTATTAAAATTCTATTAGAATTAATTTCCCCCTCCCTAGAGATTCTAACTCTGCTATTCTGCAGGGTAGAATGGACCAAGGCTGTCATCTTAGAAAGCATAGGGCAGAGCTCTGAAAACATGAGACATAGAAAGGTATTGGAGGAACCTGAAGAAATACTCAGAGCATGAAAAGTTGCTTATGAAGTTGACCCTGGGCAGGCAAGAAGAAGTTTAGGTCACATGGAGCCGAGGAAGCAAACAGGCCCACAGTGTGAAGTGGGGCTCTGGCATATGATGGGAATTTTGTGTCCTGAACAATATCATCCTATTAGGAAGGTACAGTAGAAATGAAATCCAGCTCATTCTTCTTGCAGTCTTGCTCTCTGAAACTGCCCTGTGTTCTCCCTGGATCCACCTTTTTCTGGATATGCTCCTCAATTTGTATGCCTAGGAGGCTGCTCCTTACTCAGAAGAGCAACTTTGTTCTAACTCTTCCAGCCAGAGAGAGAGTATTTTATTATAATTTGTAGAAAGGTGCAGTATGGATTGGTGGTGGCTCTGGGTGAAGACAAATTTGGTAGATTAACTATTGCTTCCAGGGAAAAGATGAAGTGGAAAGTATTTCCCTGAAGTAGGTCTTCTTCCTAAAGAGAGGCTATGAAGTGACTGTGAGACAAATTTGTGAAACCTAAGGACATCCAAGAACTGGAGGCAAAAGGATTGTATCAAAATAATTCCCAGTGAAACTATGGATATGACTAATATTTTTTCCTTAAATGTGTCTTTCTTAAGGGTGTGTCTCATGGAACTAGCTATAAATTAACTGATGACAGATGCTACATGATTTTGACCACTATATACACTTCACCTAGCAGTGCTCAATAACAAAAACTTGCAGAGTACTCATTGTGAGCCAGGTACAGTCTTAACCACTTTACATTTAATAACTAATATAATTCAACATTCTTATAAGGTAGGTACTATTATTATTATTCCTAGTTTATGAATAAGAAACAGACAAAACTGAGTTTAGGCAACCTGATGATAAATCACACAGGTAGGGCTGGGATTTAAATTCAGTCAGTGGAGCCTAGCCCCAGACTCTGCCCTCTTAACCACCTCTGTACTATTCTAAATGAATATTTTTTAATGAATAAATGGCATAATACAGTAAATTCAGAGACATATTATGTAATCTTAACTATACTGAATTTGACATTATTTTTGGTCTCTGGAAAAATTTCAATCAGGCCTAATGCTTCAGAAGTTGTGTTCCCTGAGTTACACTGGAAAAACAGACAAGTGAGAAAGTTGTCATAACAAAGTGCCTCCAAATGCTGTCATGAGATAATATAAGCAGCTATGAGAACACAGAGCTAGGATGTCCAATCCAGTCTTGGGGGTAGGAGTCACAAAAGGTTTTTTATTTCTTTTTAAAGATTTTATTTATTTATTTGACAGTGAGAGAGGGAACACAAGCAGGGGGAGTGGGAGAGGGAGAAGCAGGCTTCCTGCCGAGCAGGTAGCCCGATGTGGGGCTCGATCCCAGGACCCTGGGATCATGACCCAAGCCGAAAGCAAACGCTTAATGACTGAGCCACCCAGGTGCCCCAACACAAAAGGTTTTTTAGAGACAGGAATATCTCAACTGAAATGAGATTTAAAGAATGATCGAGACAACAAGGAAGGAGGAATGTTCTAGGCAGAGATAATTCCAAGTATGACAACCAAGTGAAAAAAAAATACTAGAATGCACCTGGAGTACAGAAAAGGGAAATATTCAGTATAGTTATGGCACAGAGTAGGAGGGAGACAAGGCAAAGGATAAAGCCTACAAAGAACAGGCAACAGGTATTAGAGGGACTGAGAAAACACAGAGTTTGGACTTTATTCTTAGGATTCAGAAGTCAGTGATGGATTTCGTGTGTGGCAGATCAAAGAAGTGATAGGACCAGATTTACATTTGATTACTGGAGAGTAGATTGGAGGGTGCCAAGGCTGTGGGCTAGGTGTCAGTTTAAGAGGCTGTTTAAGTAATTCAGGAAAGAAATTAAGTATCACCCGTGGTGAGTTTGAGATGTCTGAAAGATAATTAAATGAAGATGCTTAGAAAAACACTGAATTTCTAGGGATGGAGCTCAGCAGAAAGGTCTGAGCTAGAGAAACTAAAATAAGTCCTCGGTCTAAAAATGGTCTTCAATACTCAGGAGTAAATGAGGATTTCCAGGATGAATGCAGAGTGAGAAGAGTCTCCAAGTCAGAATCCTAAGGAATGTCAACATTTAAAGGCTAGATAAAGGGAAAGAAGCCTGAGAGAGGGAGTACGTATGCATTTCCAAAGTCAAGAAGAATGTAATCAACAAAGTTAAATCCATCCACAGGCCAACAAATATAAAGTTTAAAATATCTATTTGCAATTATCCTCAAGGAAGCCCCAAGGAAGACCAGAGTAAAAGCAGTTTCCCACTGGTCTTGAAGAAATAAATAATAAACTGAGAAGTACAAAGTGAAAAATAGACAACTTTTTCAAAATTTGTAGCCTTTAATAGGAAGAAACAGGGCATATCTGAAGGTGTGGTCTGAGTCCAGGAAGCAATTTCTGGAAGTAACTGTTCTTATTTTTTTTAGATGTATTTATTTATTTTAGGCATAAAGGGGCAGAGAGAGAGGGAGAGCCAGCAGACTCCCCTCTGAGCAAAAAGCCCAATGTGGGGCTCGATCCCAGGACCCCGAGATCGTGACCTCAGCTGAAATCAAGAGTCAGACACTTAATCAACTGAGCCACCCAGGCGCCCCAAAACTGTTCTTTTTAAGATAGCAGAGATGTGAGTATATTTGAGTACTTGTGGCAAAGAGTTGATGAAGAAAGGTTGAAGATACAGGAAATGGAAGGGATAACTACTACAGCAAGAACCCTGAGAAGTCAGAGAAAGAATCCAAGATCCAGGTCAGGGAATTGGTCCAAGACAGATCACATTTGCTGAGGAATGAGGGAGGAAACAGGAATGCAGGTAACTGTGTAGATGGAACTGTCAGGAAGATAAGAGATTTTTCATCTGATGGGTATAATTTTCTCCATGAAGCCAGTCAATGTTGGTGTGCTTGGGCTCCCTGGTGCCTTCTTTGTACTTATTCTTTGTACTTACGTATACATATAGTAAATACTTTTAAAACAATACACAGCCTAACATACCTTAATAACCCATATAGCATCTATTATAATACACCTCATATAACACAATAGGAAACCAATAAATACATGGTGATTAACTTCTAAAAACATCTTATTTTATACTTGTGCTAACACTTCAATAAAGGTATATCAAATGATTTTAAGTGAAAATGAGTTCAAAGTTCTTCTAAAGTATTCTTCCTATGTCTACCACATGTAACAAAGCAAAATAAAACTTGGAGACTAAAAATATTATTCCAATATTTCTATTTCTTGGAGGGCTACAGGTTAGATTACCTGTTATATACAATGAAACAAATTTTGTTGTTTGTCCCATGTAGTTTTATGTTTCACAATAAGAAAATAAATTCAATGATATCTATTCAACTATGCTTGATAGATCAGTTCCTTGTTTATGTCTCAAGTCTTAAAATAGTTCTCATTCCAGCACCTAGCATACTCACAACTATATATTATAGCGTGGACCTTAGTACAATAACCATGAGACTGCTAGGCAAAGGCCCAAATAAACCTATATTTGCTATTGAAAACTTCTGAGAAAAGAATTTGAGACTAAATTTTGCTTACTCTTTATCATTTAAAAAGTGGCACATGATGAGAGCTCAACAGTTAAGCAACTACATGATCAAACATCATTTTAAAGTAATGCTTTAAAAAAAAAAAAAAAAGCAATTAAGGCCAAGCGAGGCACCTGGACTCTGACAACTCTTCTGACATCAGTTGTAAATGCTGAAGTCACAAGTATCTTACCTAATTAGAGTTTTGCATACAAAATTGGAATTAGGCAGTTTTCATTTAAATCCCTGTCCCCTTTCTCTGCCCCACCTTTTTGAACTTCAAACTTTCTTTTCAACTTTTGCTGTCTGTAAGGAAGTTAAATTTTCTGTCAAGAGCAAACTTATTTCCTTTCTCATGTGGTTCACTATAAATGAGGGAAATCATTACACACGTTTGTAGATAGATGGCAGGTCTGGGTTTCTTTCAATTCAAGTTAGTTGAATTCACCAATCTCAAAAGACCTTTAATTGGTCTTTAGGGTATCACTCTACTACCTTTTACTTATATCTGACTTGCTGTCAAAAACTTCTAGATGTCTAAGGTAAATTTATTTAAGTTAAAATTATCTTCACAACATTTCAATAAGGCAGTTGGAGGCTTACCACCAATGTGGAAATGGAAAAAAAGAAAAAAAATGGCTCACTGTTAAATGAAATGCTAGGGCAGAACCTGAAAGACTAGATCTCCAGATTGGTATACAGCTTATAGAAACACACTTTTTAACATTTTGGCTTTACTAATAGCCTGCTTTTGCTAAAGAAAATAAAGGACATTTAGTTAAATTTGAATTTCAGATAAACAATGAATAAATTTTTAGGATAAGTATACCCCATGCATATCTCAGATGTATTTATACTAAAAATGATTCATTGCTTATCTGAAATTCAAATTTACCTGATCACCATGAATCTTATCTGGCAACCATAAATGTTCCTCATCTAAGAAGATAAATATTGACAACACTGTAACACTGTTTCTTTGAATGATTCTTCTGGCCTAAACAATATGGCAAACTCAGATTTCCAAATCTCTACTAAGAATTAAAATTAGAAATTTGCTCAGAATTACACAGAACAAGAAGTTCTTGAGTCTTCCAAGCAGAGATTTTTATAACCAAATACCCATCTTTATAATTGTAATTATTATTTTTTAAACATGAAAAAATAATTCAGGAAAGCTTGAGCCATGATAGCTTAACAACAATACCCAAAAGGGAACTGGGGACAATAGTCAATGAACAATTTGCCAACTCTTAGAAAATTGAGAGCTGTTAAAGAAACTGAGTATGATGTGAAGAAAAAATACGGCACACCAATCCAAGATTAAAAATTGTAGGTAAAGAAAAGCAAGAAGTAGGACATGGTGTTAGCATTTGCTCTGCCCATGATATACTTATCATAAACAGTCTAGGTCAACATGTAATTCTTTTTTTTTAAGATTTTATTTTATTTATTTATTTGAGAGACAGAGAGAGAGATCACAAGTTGGGGGGGAAGGGGCAGAGGCAGAGGGAAAAGCAGACTCCTGAAAAGCCTGATGCAGGGCTCCATCCCAGGACCTGAGACCATGACCTGAACCAAAGGCAGATGCTTAACTGACTGAGCCATTCAGGCGCCCTTCAACATGTAATTTTTAATGACCAAATGTTTCAAGCACCATACTAAAAGATCACCATCAGTGACCTACAAACAATACAAGTGCAATTCGTAGTCTTCCCTGGGAATGTACCTTGGCTCAAAGTCATTCAAAATGATTTTAATGACTAAAAGATAGACAACAAGATAGCACCAAGGATTGTTGACTTGAGTTACTAAAGAAAAAAAAAAAAAGAGGAAAGAGATGAGACTAAATCTCTAAGACTGTATATATACCGACAAAGAGTCAATTCTTCTAACAAAATGATTTCAAAAGGTTCAAAACTTGGAGCAGAATGTGCCTGGGAAAAATTACATAAAAACACTCTACTTACAGAAATTGTATCACTTGCCCACAGACCCGACCCATATTCACAAGTCCAGGGAATCTGCTAACAAACTTAAAAAATACGGTTATTAATAAAAAAAAATAATTGAGTTACACTACCTTTCTGACAAAGCCAATTTTAATTGAGTAGTAAATGGGAGACAGTTTGAAACAGCTGTTTTCATGACATTGAAAGGAGGCAGTATTAGTGTCCACTTAGGTTTGGATTTATCTATTCAGCCTATTTCAAGTCAAAGCTGCTAGTCATAATAACCTTAAATGGTTCTCATGATTTGGGCATTGCCCATTTGCCCATTTTATGAAGCTATCTAAATGGGTTAATTTTTGAATATGAGCAATATTATGTATTCTTTATTTTATATATTTGAACAATAAAATAAGGAAAATTCTTATTGGCTTGAGAAGTGCAAAAAAATTATGTAATCCTAGAATTGACCAAGCAAATATAAATCAGTAAGCAGCTAGGCCACTGCAGGTACATGAAAAAACTGCTTAAGAACTATAAAGCAAGGTATTCTCCTAGAAATCGCTTGTTTTATATCTAGTCAGACACTTCTCAGTTCAGACAGTTCTCAGACACTTGTTTTATATCTACTCAGTTGACCACTTTTAATCTTGTGATTTCTAATTACTCAGTGACTTAAGTCCTTTTCCAAAAAAAAAAAAAAATACAAAAGTGTTAACCTGCAAAAAAAAAAAAATGTTAAGTAGGTATTTTTTGTTATATGGGCCACATTTGTTCAAGTTGTTACTGACCGTTACTTTTCATATATTAAAACACCATTATCTGCTCCTTGAAGATTTTAGAGGTTTTAGGGCTTAGCTTTTAATTCTTAATGCCCTAAAGACAACAGGCCTGAAAGGCCAGAGCATAAAAGAAAGTACTTTACTGAAAGAACTTCTTAATCCGCATTTGAATTGTATTCAAAATATATAACACTTTTTAGCCTTTACATTTTTTACTTAAGTCACAGACCTAGACATGGATGTAGCAATCTGAACATCTTTTCTTACTAAGACGTAAGTATGGGTAGATCTTATACTGGAAAAAGAAGGAAACACACATATGCTGAACCTCGACTTGGAAATGTTTCACAGGTTTGGATGGTTTGGGTTTTTTTGTTTTTGTTTTTTTCATTTTCTGCTTCAGCATTCCAGTGGAATGTCTCTGTCCCTCTGATCACTTGTAAAACCCCAGTCCCTGTCAACTATGACCAGCAATTAGGAAATCTGTGTGGTGGACCCTCCTACCCACTGCATACTCAGTCCTTGTTTTCAGTGTTAGCCGAGCAAAACGATGTATCTTTATACAATAGGCGACCACTTAGGAATCAATTTGGTGATGTTTTATTTCTATTATACTACTTACAAAGAATTCAATTAGCTTTAAAGGAAAAAGGAAAACTACTTTTGGTTAAAAGTCTAGATTTCATCAATACTCTCTAAAATGAGGTAAAATTGCTATATTACTATTAACAACTAAAAAAATAATATTTGATACCCAAACAAAGGCATTGCTTTTCTGTCCAATTTGATGTCTTTTTCATGCTGCCTCAGTGATGGCCAAATAATTGGTTGTTCACTTGTGTCCTTGTCTCCCCCGACAGTTCCACAGATGCCCTGAACAATGCTCCAAAGACTGCTTTCAGTAGGGGCAAATCCTCATTAATCATTGCTGGCTGACAGCACAAGGGGACACCTGCATCTGGTGTAGGAGCCCAGCCATGGCTTGTGGGAGTGTGGATTAAAAACTAAACCCGTGAGAGGTGTGGCAGGCTACTTTTAACAGGAATGTGATCAAAAACAACAACAGCACATATACAACAAACAACAAAAACAAATCCTCTTTTGTCATCCCCACTTATTCAATATCTCAAACTGAAGCTGTGGCTTGAGTTGCCATTTAAACACTGTTTTACTTAAAAAAAAAAAAAAGTATATCAGAGAACTAACAACGCACAGGGTTATGATAAATAGCTGCGAAATTCTTCATGCCTACATCACCCAATGTTAGCATTAAATACTGATGAACTGTCACATAATTTTCATTTAGAAATGATTGCAGTTTCAGCTTCCTATCTTATGGTGCTCATAAATATTTTCCCTGCTATATTTCTCAAGTAGAATGTATGAAATATACAAAATTTTTAAGCAAGAGCTCTTGTCCCTATGTGATCACTTTCTTTTATTGAAATAAATATGATTGTTTTGAAGAATGGGTTAAAAAGAATCCTGGAAATACTCCCAGGAAATTAAGTATATTGTTATGTACCATTAAAGCTATTTTAACTTGCTTTTTCAACAAAATAAAGTGCTTTTTAATTTCACAGAATACAAGAATTTTCTTTCACTTGTAACTATTTTCCAAATTGTACCAACCAAGAAGACCAGAAATAATGAACCCTCCAATTCATATCTTGTAGCTTTTGTCTTTTTTTTTTAAAGATTTTATTTATTTATTCATGAGAGACAGAGAGAGAGACAGAGGCAGAGGGAGAAGCAGGCTCCCCGCGGAGCAGGGAGCCCGATGCGGCACTCGATCCCAGGACCCTGGGATCATGACCTGAGCCGAAGGCAGACGCTTAACCGACTGAGCCACCCAGGTGTCCCTTGCAGCTTTTGTCTTAAGCAAAAGTAGATTTGTAAAGCATCAGAGCATAAAAAACTAGTAGTTAAAATATTTAGGAGACTCGGGGCAAATAATATATTGGAGAATTTTTAAAAAATGGAAATTATAAGCAAGCTTAAAAAATCTGCAAATAAAAATGACAAAAGATGATGATTAATAAAGTTGATGTTTGTAATTCTCACTTTGTAAAAATAAATAACAAATGTGTCTATGCATCAATTACAGATTAATTATAACACTATCATAAATATAGAAGTGAAAAGTTAAACAATGAATGCAACACAATTTATAATTTCATATTGGAGATATCTGACTTGGAAATATATTTGGGCTTTGAAGGTCTAGTTTAAAAAGACTGGGCAAAAGCTAAAGGCCCCCAATGTGAACATTTAGTTTGCATTGAGTTTGGATATTTAGAATGATCCAAATATAAATCTTCCAAAGTTTTTAAGAGGTAAATAATGATACAGTTGTACTTTACAAGTCATTATGATATCCCTTAAACTAACTATTTGCAAAAGTATTTAATTTAAAAGGATATATATGAAGCTGCAGATAGAAGAATGGGTCAGATGCTGCAAAACAATAGCTTAGTAATCAGCAGAGCACACAATGGTAATAAATACTATTTGCTACTATTTAAATGCTATTCAAGAGACACTTCCAATATCTGCCAGAGGAATCCAAACTGCCATTTTCTTCAACTTCGTCAGGACCTGTCCCATGGCAAGGACATAGCAGCCATGCAGTGGAACTCTTTGCCCAAGGTCATGTATCTGGCCTTTGTGGATACTGCTAGTAGCACCTCACAAACAAGGGCTCAAAACCTATTTGAAATGTATTACACTTGGATAATCGAGTGTAGTAGCCCGTGCCCTGCTTAGAGATCCTCTTGTTATGTATTTCCTTTTTTAATCAAAACTAAGAATTATGGCATGTCCACTCTTCATTGACAGCTGCAGAATCATAGGCTGCAAGTACCTTCCAGTGTATTCTAGGGAAAGCTTGAGAATAAGAAACTAACTGCTTCTCATACAGAAGATAAAATAACCAAGGCAGTAAGGAAGTAAAAAAGGAGGAGAAACAGAAGGAAGAAGGGAGAGAGGGAGAGAGAAAAAAAGGGAAGCTAATTATAAAATTCCTTACATCACTAGTGCCTGGGTACTCTGTAGTGCAGGCTTTTTTTTTTTTCCCCTTATACACCATTTCAATTTTCTCTATTCCCAGGAAAGGAAGAATAAGTAACTAACTTTTATTGAACATGAACTCCATGGTAGGCATTTTCTGTATGTAGCTACCTCATTTAAACCTTACAATATTCCTTTAAAGTAAATATTATTTACTCCATTTCGCAAATGAAAAAACTGAGAATCAAGGAGGTTAACAATATGCTCAAGTCACAGAGCCAAAGGAAAAATAGGTTTCACATTAGACCTGCCCACCTCAAAGTACATATTATTTCCACCTAACCACTTCGTGGTTAGAATTCATTTCCAAATCTCTGGACTTGAGTCTAAAAACATCCATCTGTCCAATGAGGCAGATCCTCAAATTTGTGTCATATTTGCCCATTTCATTTGGTTTTCATGTGCCCATCAAGTCTATCCCACTCATGCTTAACTAGCTCCTTCCTATTCATTCTTTTTTTTTTTTAAAGATTTTATTTATTTATTTGAGAGAGAGAGAATGAGAGAGAGCACATGAGAGGGGGGAGGGTCAGAGGGAGAAGCAGACTCCCTGCCGAGCAGGGAGCCCGATGCGGGACTCGATCCAGGGACCCCAGGATCACGACCTGAGCCGAAGGCAGTCGCTTAACCGACTGAGCCACCCAGGCGCCCATCCTTCCTATTCATTCTTTATATCTCAGCCTCATGTCACCTCACCACGATTCTTTCCTCATAATTGCTTGTAAAGCATCCTTCACCAAGCTCTGCATTATAGCATTCTGTATAATATATTGATATTGCCTGTTTACTTATCCTTACTCTTACTCCTCCCCAAGATGGGTGGCAGCATCTTAGCACTTCTCTTCATTAGGACTATCAACTATGTCTTGACTGACTGACTGGCTGAATGCATGAATGAATAAATAAATAAGTGAACAAATAACGAATGGATTACATAGATGACTATGACAAATACACTATTACAGATTTAAGTAAGCATGTAAAAAATATTTGGAACAGGGGCACCTGGGTGGCTTAGTCAGTTAAGCATTCCAACTCTTGATTTTGGCTCAGGTCATGATCTCAGGGTTGTGAGATCCAGCTCCACAGTAAGCTTTGTGCTAAATGAGGAGTCTGCCTGAGATTCTTTCCTTCTCCCTGTGCCTGCCTCCCTCTCAAATAAATAAATAAATACAATCTTTAAAAAATATTTGAAATAAAATAATTGTACTGCTTCAAGAAAAAAAATCAAGCATTGCCTTCAAATTTCAAAATAAAGATGTTTATTTTCTTCTGTTCTAAAATGTTACAGAAAAAAATGGTAGGTAGGCATGTACGTTACCCTTGATTATTAATATGTAAAGAAGAGCTAAAATTCAAACTTAAATAATAGCTCAAAAATAAGCTGCATTTATGAACCAAGTAAGACATTTGCAATTACCATTGTAACTGGGACTGTAGCTTCCTCTGAAATTTATATATTTTTTATATTTAGTAATAAATATTTTACAGGTTCTAGTGGCATCTTGTTTTAAATCTTATTCAGTTAATTAAAGAAACCTGAAGAAAAATGTTCCTAATTCATTTTTCAAACAATAGAACACCTACTAAAACATGTTTCATTATTTATTGTATAGTTTCATTTGTAGCAGTATGTTATTATTTCTGAAACAACAGTATCAACAAACGCAATATTAAAACTTATTTTAAATAGATATGCTAAAACCAAACATTAGACCTAGTCCTCTCCCTCAAAAATGTCAATTACAATGCATTATATTATATATCATCATTTTACATAGAACATTAAAATTTTCACATTGAAATGATTCTATTAGGTTTCAGAATAGAATTTAAGTTTAAATAATAATTTATTTCCTTTATGTTACGTATTGGGGAAAAAAAAGAAGCCTAGAGATGTTAAATTACTTACCCCAGATTACATGTATAGACAACATTAAAAACTATGCCCCCAACTCTAAGCCCAATGGTAATTCCACAGAACATGCTGAGTATTACATGAAATATTCTAAGGATTGACCAACAATGGTCTGCTGGTCAAATCTGGCCCATTGCCTGCTCTTGGTAAGTAAAGTTTTATTGGAACAGAGCCATATCCATCTGTTTATGCATTGTCTGTGTTTTTGCGCTATAACAGCAAAGATGAATAGTTACCACAGAGACCACATGGCCCACAATGCCAAAAATATTTACTATCCTATCAGTTGCAGAAAAAGTTTGCTGACCTCTGAATATCCAATAGGAATATGAAACACTAAAAGTTCAAGTTCATAGTGGAATTATACTAGCCCCATCAATAAACTATAATTTGGAGAATAAGGTATTATAATCACACACTGACAAAATAAAAGATATCTTTAAAAATGTATAATTGACTGTGTGCTGACTCTATGCTAAATGACCATATCACTCACATCACCCTTGTTATGCCCCTCCCCCTCCTTTAAATAAAGAAATTGAGGTTTAGATTGGTTATGTAACTTGTCCTTGGTTACTTTATAGCAAAGACAGAATGTGACCTGGAATCTGATTCCAGAGAAAATCTAATAGCATGAAAGTGAAAGACCATGATAAATATGCAGTATCACTCCCATTGAAAAAAATAATTCAGGAAGCAATTTATTTCAAGTATGATACATATTATTAAAGTGAGTTAAAAGGATTTTCCATTCTTTACATAAAAAACAGACTATGAAGGCAAAGAGCCAATTATAAAGAAAGAGTTTCAGAAAATTTAAAAAGTATGATTATCAAAAAAGTATTTAATGAATGGACCAAATAATATCAACTACACCAGGAAACAAGCAGGAAGTATGAAAGACAAAAGAAGGAAATCCTCCATAACAGAGGTCAAAATGCAAAGAAGTAGTATCTATTAGAACAGGACCCAAAAAAAAAAAAAAAAAAAAAAAAAAAAAGGAATCCCTGAATAGAGGACAGAGATAATGGAGGGCAGGAAAAGTCAAAGAAATAAAAAGTAAAGTTTACTAAGCCAAGAGAGAAACAAGTCTTCAGAATTAAAGTATTTAATATGTGTCAAAGTGTCAGAGCAAGGGGGAGTACACACTTAGGTAGAATCAGGTTAAATTTCAGTATTTTGAAGATAAAAAAAAATTACCTAAAATATTTCCAAGAAGAAAAAAGGTTACTTAATAAACAGTCAGATCCAAAATGATATCAAATTTTTTACAACCACAATTTGCATTAGAAGACAATAGACTCTCTTTGAAGTCATGACAGAAAAATATTTTGATGCTATAATTCTATGCCTGTGCCCATGTATCAATCAACTGTCAGAGCAAAATAAAATATTGTTTGATTAGCATAAACAAGAAAATATAACTCCTAGGCAACCTCTAATGAAACATTTTTCCAGGGTGTTTTCCAGCAAAACAAAAAGGAGAAGGCTAGAAAAGCTGGTGACAAAAGGTATATGAAAAAGTTGCAGTTAGCTATAACCAAGAAGTACTGAAGAAAATTTAAAATAACTTAAAGGTCTAACTAATGCTCTTGACCCTTTTCAGACATTTTCTTCTCAGTGGATCCGGGCCCAATATTTGATCTAACACTGGATAAGTTATATGAGCATAAAATTACAAATATCATTTATATTGAGGGTCATATTTATATTCAACTTAGAGACAAGTTTGGAAGATTTAATTTTAGTTAGAGATCAAACTCTGGCAATGTGAAAATAATAATATAACTATATTATAAAACAGTAACTATAAAAATTTAATTATTAAGGCAGGAGAGGAGGAGTGAACTAATGTGCTAAATTCATTTCCCACCAGGATTCAAAAAATACTAACAAAATATGATAAACCAAGAAATTGATAATATTTAAAAATAAAATGGTAACCACCAAAATAATTTAAAAATGGAAACTAAGAATGATTGCCTCTGAGAGTGGAAGGCCTAGGGAAGTTGACTTTTACTATTTATTTTGGATTCTTCTGAACCATTTGAATTATTTTCATCATATGAAAACATTAATTCATAAAAAATATTTTATTGAGGACACAAAAGAGGAAATCAAAGCAGTATAAAATATTTTTCATACATTTCCTAACCATAAACTACGTTTGAGTTGCTATGCTTATCTTGCCCCTGATATCTTACAAAAACTGGCTATAGGGGCAGCTCTCAAAGAGTTTAGACCTTTGGAAAAAGAATGTCTTGATCAGAATCTAAGGCCACAATTAAACTGGTGATTTAAGTCAATGCAGAGATAGTTAAAATACCACAGTGAGTGAGGTGATTAAAATGCACCTTTATAGGATGTGTCACAATTATGAAATAGGACTGCACTGCACTGTACCAGCTGATAAAGGTGCCTAAAATATGGGTCCCACTTTTATTGAGAAGTGAGAAATCATATGACAAATATCCATTCATTCATTCAGTAAATGTTTATCAACACTTAGTATGTTCCATGAACATACTTATTTGCAGGGAATTAAAACTAATATGTCACTCTTAAATATCAACTAGGAGTTGTTCTTGAACTCAACCACTGAACTCTCCACCTTAACCAATCAAGTTAATAGAGGATTTCTTTACTATGAGGCCACAGTTCTAATTTTGCTTTATAGATAAGAGACAAGCTAGAAATCCATACTCTCAGATAACCTACTATCTTGATGTATTCATCCAATGCTGACTTCCATCTGTATACCTTTCATCCATCCATTCATTCATTCTTTCATTTATTCATTGATTCATCCAGAAAATATTTATTGCATATTAACTATGCACAAGGCATAGTCCTATGCTCTCGGAAAAGAATGGTAAACAAAAACAACAGGAAAATTCAAGTCTTCATGAAGTTTACACTCTGAACTCACCTCCTGTTCCAAAAACAAGACTCCCATTCCTTTAGTAGCCTGTTCAACCCACACATTGAGGAATGCTAATGACCACAGTAACGTATAACAATTACTCTTCTGTTTGCAAAGAAAGAAAATGAGATTAGGGGAGAATGAGCAATTTGTGTAAAATCAAATAGCAGCAGACTCTTTGACCTAAAACCTAAGAGAGAGATTTGCTTTGGTCTTCCAGAGGTTAGTAGGAAATCTAATCTTTAAAGTATAAAAATATTTTCTTTGCATTAGCAAAAGAAAATTAAAATTACATAAAGATGAAAAAAATAGAGTATGCCATAACACCATAAAATGTGTAGTGTATGGAAAGGCCTATAAATTTTATCTTTAAAATCTAGAAGTGAAAAGGTAATTAAGACTCTGGTCACATGGATTTTTTTTTTTTTTTGCCTAGGTTAGATAGATAATATTAGAGCAATTAGCATGTCAGAGAAGTTTTTCAGGTAGTTTTTTTATTATTATTATTATTATTTCTTATTTATATTCCCTAAAGTAAAAGGAATAATTAACTGAAATCCAATTAGTGTAGACTTAGAACACCTGTTCTGAAATCCTTTGAATAACTTCATCATATTATTATTTTTTTCTTGGTCTTTGTTTTAAGATGAAACACATATCCCTATCCAGTTGCTCTTAGGAGCTGGGAGATTTGCATATCACATAGAAGAAAAGTACCTGTTTGTAAAAGAAACTGGAAGATTAAAAAGACGAAAATAGTTGTGGATATATTAGAGCAGCTACTGTTTCTTAACCCTCTTTTGACCAAACAAATTTGTAAAACTTCTCTCAGTGCTAGAAAAAAACTTAATTTAGGGGAGGATGACACAGACCCCACTTTTTTATTAATATTCATGATAAAATCATCATTTAAAATGCACACCAAAGAAGGAAATAATGCATTTTGGTGGGGAGAATTATTTGGTATCTTATTTTTCAAACAGTAGTGAAGAGAAATACATGTTTTATTATGATAGCAGAAATAGTAAATTATGGTAATTCTTAGGAATCAACAAGGGATCAAAGGAGAATAAATATCTAACTTAAAAAGGCATCACAAATAGGGAAAAGTATAAGAAGGAAGATGCGAAATGAATAATAAGTATAAAGTATATCAGTCATTTCACCAAATGCCAGGTTAAATTTCCTCATTAAACAACAAAAACATCTGATCAAGTTTAAAAGCAAAATCCAGTTATATGCTAGAGACCAAAAAAAAAATCTTACAGACTTAGAATTTAAAAGTCCAGTTCTCACTAATCCTGGGATCAAAAAAGGAAATCAAAGGGAAAGAACAAATTATCTAGAAAGCAATGCAGAGGAGGATGTTCATAACAAAAATATGAACACCAAAGGTATCTTTTATTTATTTTATTTATTTTTTTAATATTTTTATTTATTTATTTGAGAGAGAGAATGAGAGAGAGAGAGCATGAGAGGGGGGAGGGTCAGAGGGAGAACCAGACTCCCTGCCAAGCAGGGAGCCCGATGTGGGACTCGATCCTGGGACTCCAGGATCATGACCTGAGCCGAAGGCAGCTGCTTAACCAACTGAGCCACCCAGGCGTCCCGGTATCTTTTCAATAAGAAAGGTGGGCAGATGAATATTTCTGAGGAGAGAGGCAATGGAACTTTGATTCCTCTTCTGTGACTTTGAGAAGTTACCTCTATTCCAAACGACCATTTTAAGAAGTTTACCTATATTACCCAAGCACACTGGCCTCATGATCCACAGTAGCAAATCTACCAAATGCCCCTCTGGAGAATCTCTTCCTATCTTCCCTTTAGCCAAATCCTTTTGACCACTGCATTTATCATTCACCTTCAGAAGTAAGAAAAAGGGAAGCAAATTATAAGAATATTCATTTCTCTGTTCACAGCTCCAGAAAGAACTGATAGTGCAAATGGCTTAAAAAGAATGACTAAAATAAACTTTGGAGTACCAATACTTTGATACCAATAATGCTAAATAGCTTTCATTGAGATCTCTTTCTGTGTTCTCTTTTAAAATCTAAGGAAATATTTAGAGACACATGAATCAGAACCTGTGCCAAAATATAGATAAAAATAATCAATAAAGCTTAAATTAATACTTGATCAATGGGAGATCAACCACAATATATTGAACTTAAATGATTTTTTCAAAATCTGGCACCATTTGGAACTATACTTCCCAATAGATACATAATGTGAGCCAGATATGTAATTTTAAATTCTTTAGCAGCCACACAAAAACACGTGAAAAAGAAACAGGTGATATTAATTTTAATTATATATTTTATTTAATCCACTATATCTCAAATATTTCAAGATATTATTAATATAAAAAGTAATCATAAATTGATTTGTGAGATATTTTTCATTCTTTTTACACTATGTCTTCAAAATTCAGTGTATATTTTAATTTATAGCACATCTCACTTTGGACAAACCACATTTCAGTTCTCAGTAGTGACACGTGGCTATCATATTTGACAGAGGTAACTGGACACAACGGGGAACAGAGATTCAAAGACCCAGCAGTAATTTCCAGGCCTGCCCCTCTTAATTTATTGATAAACCATTTAAAATTCTATTTCTATGCATGATAAGCCTTCTCACAGACAGCATAGCCTACTGAACTCTGAACAGATCTGTCTGAGACCAAAAAAACTTTCCCTGCCCTTGCAGAGTTTCCAATCCAAATGTTTAGCGAAAACAGGAGAGAAAAAATGTTCCAATTATGAATCAAAAGTCTTCATAAATACATTTGAAGAACAAGTTTACAAGGTAATGTTTAGAGTGTAATTTAAAAATACCTTATTTTGGGGAATTTATATTGATTGAAATTATAGAAAAATTACATGTCATTTACGTAGTATGTGTTACTATCTACAGGTTTTATCAAACTCGAACTTTTAAGTATCATTAGCAGGGAAGCACTATGTGTAACAGTGACATTCAGTAGTCTGGTCTATTTCTTTATATTTATTTTTCCTTAAATATCTTAGTAAATTATATTTTCACTTAGGTGATTCTGATTTCATTTGGTGTTTTATAGAAAATTCCTTACTGGCTCCTTCTTACAAATCAGTACTAATTTGACTTCTCCAGTTTGGCTTGATGTAGTCACCCTAAAAACCTAACTTATAGAGTAGAAACACATGAAATGCACATGATGGGGTCTGGTTTTATCTGCTTGTATGTTGGTTTATCTATAGACTCCCTGACCTATTGTAGGCTAATTAGTCTTCATCTTGAGGCTTTCTCCTTCCCCTTAGATAATATACTCCAGGTTTTTATCCCCCTTAGCCACAATTTTAGTATTATGTAGATATAGTTTATAATCCTTCAAAATCCTTGTTAGTTTTGAATCCCTATGATAATTTTTTCAGGTGAATTGCTTGGTAACATGTTTTCTACCAAGTCAAATATTTGAAAATTACTGAAGATTAATAAAACTAGCCTGTCTGAATTGTAATTTTGTAATAGAAATCCAGGCCTATGTCAGTCTATGCATGTGAGGAAAAAACAAGATCATGGTGAAGAAAAAGACAATATACTTTAAAGGGTCCATAGATAATAATATAGATTTCAAACTTTTTGATTTGAGATTTTTAGTGGTAGTTGAATTTCATAGTAATGTATATAATATTAACATATTCTTCTATAATTTGACATATATTCATAGATACACTCCCATTACATGGAATATATTAAGAAGATATTATAAATAAAATAACTAATTCACTACTCATTTTGCCTATATAAGCTTTACAAGGAATATTGTCTTGGCTCATTTTCGTGCATTTTGATTTTGCCACATGCTCCAACTCACTAAAAAGTAAAGTATGAATTTTAATGCCCTACAACAATATTTTGACTACATTCACGTTTAAAAAGAAAAGCACTCATTGAAAAAATAATAAGCATATATTCTTTCCTCACCAAACGGGAAAATATAAATGGAAATGAATAAAACGAAATAAATGTTTGTGAATTACATATATTTTCTCAGTTGTTGAAACCAATGCATACACTTAAAAGATGCTCACTCCACAAAACAAATATCTTCAAAAAAACATTTAAAATAAGAAAATGTGCTTTTTATTTTAGAAAATATTGTAATGAAGGCCATATTAACAGAAACTTTTGGGAGCGTGGAGGGGAAAATATCAATAAAGTCCTCTGGAACAAGGTAAGAAGATCTGACAGGACCATGAGCATGGAGCACAGGTTGTGTGGACAAAGAAGGGTAAGATGCACAAAGAGGAGGCAAGGAAAGCTGGGGTAAAAAGCCAATTAGTAGACAAAGGGTAGAGATCTGAGTTCTGAAACACAGGGGTGATAATATAGGCAGCTTGGGAGAGGATTAAAATAAAGTGATAACAGTATTCAATTGAGAGGGAAGGCTGTCAAAAATGTAAATAGGAAAAAAAAAAAAAAGGTAAAACAATGAAAACAAAAACCTGACGTTTAATCAAGGGTTATAGTAGCAGAAACTCAAAGCAGGGAAATATGATGGCTTTAGCTCTAAGTACTCCAAAATCATTTATGGAAGACGAAGGCAGTTGGAAAATTTGGTCCCAATTACAGGAAACCAAAGGGACTTGCAAAGGAATGGAAGGAAATAACCCATTTCACTTCCTGGTTGTTTTTTTTGAATAGATTGTATTAGGCAATCACAGCCTGATATCCACAATTAGATGGTTACTAGGGAGGGCACTGTATTATTTAGAACAACACATTAAAGATAAACCCGGTTCTTTGACAACTCTAAGAGTGTCATATTTCAGAGCACCATGCTAAAGCTAGATGGTAATAGAGTTTTTAATTGCTAATTTTTACTTAAATATTTATATAATCCAGCCCAAATTAATATTACTTCATTGAAAAATATTTTGTTGGTAGTTCTTGAAATGAAATCTTATTGTGTAAGGGGAAGTGGGTGTTTGATTAATGTCCTAATACATAATTAAGTTGATAATTTATTATTATCTACTTTTAAGAGAGAAAAAATTTCTTTCCTAGCTATCATATTAAATTTCAATGTGGCACAGTTCAACCACATTACAAAAAGACATGTATCTATCAATTATGCCATCAAAAATAGGAATATAACACCAAAAAAAGCTGAAACTTTACAATTATAATTTTAATCCTTATTCTTACTACATTCCAGATAATTTTTTATAACATAAAAGTATTTTTATTCAATCAGGATTCTCATGGAATGTCATATTTTTCAATTAAAAATGACAAAATGAATCAATTGGAAAAAGTCAGTAGCGAAGATATCCAATTGGGATAAGGACACATAAGTTTAAAATATTTAAAACGATTATGTAGTTTTTATACATATAGCAGTCATAAACAAGTGAAAATTTAAATTTCATCTTAATAACAAATTGATTACAATTCAAATGAAAATGAACTAGTACTTGCCAGCAACTCATAAAGCAGCCTCTCATAAAGTATAATGAATATATACATGTGGATATAGGAAACATCAAAACTAAAACCAAACTAAGGCCACATCTAAGAATGCCAAAGCTACACCTCATGAACCAGTACTGAGTGGGGAAAAAAAAAAGTGAAATTCTTTATTTTTTTTTCCCCTGGTACCTCTTCTGACTCATTAACCCAGGCACTAAACAATGAGAAAACTGAGAAATTCATTATGCTCCCAAAGTACACACCTTTGGAGATGAAAGAATTTTCCAATGACCTAAATAAGGGAACCCTTTTTATTTTTCATGATGCCCCAGTAAGACCTCTTGGAAAAATATGTTTGCTAGAACAAGAGTTTAGAAGCATGATGACCAATGCACATCTTCATTATAACTTTAATTTACAAGAATAACAATGTTAAAAAAACCTTGTAAGCCATCAGGCAAAAACAAGAAAAACTAACTAGAAAGAAACAAATGATAAGGCTGGCCTCAGACTTCTCCTTTATACCATTAATGCCAGAAGGAAATGGGAGCAATAGCTAATGTTTAAGTTGAAAATGTGATGATACAACAATTCAGTCTTGCACCAAATTATATGTTATGTGTCAAAGCATCTGATAACTACTCTCAGAATAGGAAAAGAATTCATGTACTATTACTACTACTAAAAAAATAAAAATAAAAATTTTTGAAGATATACTCCAAAAGACCATAAAATGAACAATTAGAATGAAAAATCTGTAAGTCACAGTAATACTTCAATAATATTCTATAAAACTCTATTACTACAAAACACCCACATACTAGATGTATTACAACAAATACACTCTGTGATGCATTAATAAGGTCACAAATAGTTAGAGAAAATTCTTAAGTACTGGAAAAAATGAAGAGTGAATTTAAATTATAAAAGGGTGAACTTAAGCTCAAACAGTACAGTTTTAGGCAAAACGGATACAAGGAATCAGAATTTTAGAGTAGAAAATAACCGTCCCTGGAATTGGTAGTTTTGAGCCTGCTCACATAAGGGTCTACAATTTAAATTCATACTATCCCATGGTTAGGAAATGGTCAGGATGAAAGAATCAATTAAACTAACTGTAGGTTGGTTAGGCCCTTTGACTCTCATAGAAACAAATGCAAACAGACCTGGTAAAAGGCATTAGAGCAGATCTAGGATGGGCATCAACAGTATCCACAGTTATCAACCATGATTTAAAAGACTGTGAGATTCCCTTTATTCAGATTCAGATTTTAAGTGTTCAATTTCAAAGAAAAGGTGTGTTTCCATGATCATACCACCAATAAGCTACTGAATTTAGAATAATCTACTATTTGAAGTTAGCAAATCACAAAGAAACACCTAACCAAGCTCTCCCAACACACAAAATATTCTCACGTTGTGAAGGCTTGTCTAGTTATTTACAACTGATAATGATGTGAAAAGAAATATATACCTAATTTAAAAGTGAAAGTACTTGGGGCACCTGGGTGGCTTAGTCATTAAATGTCTGCCTTCGGCTCAGGTCATGATCTCAGAGTCCTGGGATGGAACCCTGCATGGAGCCCCGCATCAGGCTCCCTGCTCCACAGGAAGCCTGCTTCTCCTCCCTCTTCTTGTGTTCCCTCTCTTGCTGTGTCTCTCTGTCAAATAAATAAATAAAATCTTTAAAAAATAATAATAATAAAATTTTAAAAATAAAAGTGAAAGTACTTATATGTTGAAGAATTTTAGTATAACTGAAAAGAAAGATGATAAAATATGCATATTACACTCAAAGCTACCCAAGCTACATGTTTAATAAGATTTGTGATTGAAAGAATCAGAACTGTGAAAGAATTCACATGTTCTGTACCAATTAATTTCAGAATAGTAACTCTTGTAACTAACTCATCTTTATACATCACAGATAATCTACTCTTCAAAACTATTTAAGAAAATCAATACTTTTTCTGTTGTTTTTCCAAGATTTTCAATGAAATATTTTGTTAGTGAAAAATAATTCTAAATATATTGTTTGGAAATGAACTCTCATGTCCTTTGATTTATTAACCAAAAATTTAGTTTCAGAAAAATGAAACATCTATTGAATATTTATTATATATCAAGTATTCTAAATTTTATATGTGTAATAATAACCTTAGATATAGATACTACTGATATCCCCAATTTATCCAGAAGGAAACTAAGGCATAGAGAAATTAAGTAAGTTTGGCAATCATATAGCTTGCAGTGGTGGAACAAGGCTGTAAACTCAAAATAATAAATTTTCTTCAGAACAAACACACTTAACTAATAAAATAGGGCTTTGCAAGACTGTGAATAATAAACAACTAGGGATAAAGAGTTGTTAGCAATAGAGTTAGAACAACTTAAATACTACATGACCTGGGATAAATTTTTAGCTTATGAGTTGACAGTATTTTCAAACCAATTAACTTATAGATTTTATAATGCAAAATGTTAGATTCCATAGTAGAAAATTAATATACCAATCAAACCAAATTTCCACATGTAAAATTTAAATTTTGTTTCTAAAACTTAAGCAACTTTGAAAATATCAAAAAAGAGTCTTCTGAGTGTCTACAGGAACAGACAGACACATAAACCTGGAACTCTCCATTCATCCTAAAGAAAGAGAAAGAATGAGAGAGATCAGCAAGTAAATAATAATCACCCAAAACCCACACTTACAATATAGATGAAAGTCAGAGATTTAAGACTTCAAATTACATGTCCAAAGGAAAATACATGACACCAGCAGAAATAAGAGTGAAGTCCAAATCTGTGTAGAATTTGGTTGACATTTCATGGAAAACTGGGGAGGAAAGCAAAGGGCCTATTTGGTATATCTGAAGTCAACTCATCCCCAGAAAAGGACCCTCATATGAACAAGTGAATTGGTCTACTACAAGTAGAACAAGTAGAACAGGTCTACTACAAGGTAGATAAGAGGATTGGCTAGTGAGGAGTAAAAAGGAAGTGGCTTGAAAATGTGTATGAACAGAGATGCTAGCCATGAGAAGTGAAGGTATTGCTTAAAGGCTTGATGGTAAAAGCAAAGAGAGAAAGAAGGGGTAGAAATTAAGAGTTTAATTTCTATAAAAGAAATTTACAAAATCAAAGATATACAACTTCCTCCAAAAGTGCAATTTATTAAATAAGTTGTATTTCATGATATTAACATAAGAGAGCACACATAAGATAATATATCTGACAAGCTACCCATGTTCACCACCCACAATTAAATACATATGCTATTATTGGAAAAAGTGAAGGAAAAAATTTAAAAAATGAACAGAAGAAAGAGAAATTAAGGAGTCGATCCCATTTATAATTGCACCCAAAACCATAAGATACCTAGGAATAAATCTAACCAAAGAGACAAAGGATCTGTACTCAGAAAACTATAAAATACTCATGAAAGAAATTGAGGAAGACACAAAGAAATGGAAAAAAGTTCCATCTTCATGGATTGGAAGAACAAATATTGTGAAGATGTCAATGCTACCTAGAGCAATCTACACATTTAATGTAATCCCTATCAAAATACTATCCACTTTTTTCAAAGAAATGGAACAAATAATCCTAAAATTTGCATGGAACCAGAAAAGACCCCAAATAGCCAGAGGAATGTTGAAAAAGAAAAGCAAAGCTGGTGGCATCACAATTCCGGACTTCAAGCTCTATTACAAAGCTGTCATCAAGACAGTATGGTACTGGCACAAAAACAGAAACATAGATCAATGGAACAGAATAGAGAGCCCAGAAATGGACCCTCAACTCTATGGTCAACTAATCTTCGACAAAGCAGGAAAGAATGTCCAATGGAAAAAAGACAGTCTCTTCAACAAATGGTGTTGGGAAAATTGGACAGCCACATGCAGAAGAATGAAACTGGACCATTTCCTTACACCACACACAAAAATAGATTCAAAATGGTTGAAAGACCTCAATGTGAGACAGGAGTCCATCAAAATCCTAAAGGAGAACACAGGCAGCAACCTCTTCGACCTCAGCCACAGCAACTTCTTCCTAGAAACATCGCCAAAGGCAAGGGAAGCAAGGGCAAAAATGAACTGTTGGGACTTCATCAAGATAAAAAGCTTTTGCACAGCAAAGGAAACAGTCAACAAAACCAAAAGACAATCGACAGAATGGGAGAAGATATTTGCAAATGACATATCAGATAAAGGGCTAGTATCCAAAATCTATAAAGAACTCATCAAACTCAACACCCAAAGAACAAAGAATCCAATCAAGAAATGGGCAGAAGACATGAACAGACATTTTTCCAAAGAAGACATCCAAATGGCCAACAGACACATGAAAAAGTGCTCAACATCGCTCGGCATCAGGGAAATCCCAGTCAAAACCTCAATGAGATACAACCTCACACCAGGCAGAATGGCTAAAATTAACAAGTCAGGAAACGACAGATGTTGGCGGGGATGCGGAGAAAGGGGAACCCTCCTACACTGTTGGTGGGAATGCAAGCTGGCGCAGCCACTCTGGAAAACAGTATGGAGGTTCCTCAAAAAGTTGAAAATAGGGCTGCCCTATCATCCAGCAATTGCACTACTGGGTATTTACCCCAAAGATACACATGTAGTGATCCGAAGGGGTACGTGCACCCCAATGTTTACAGCAGCAATGTCCACAATGGCCAAACTATGGAAAGAGCCAAGATGTCCATCAACAGATGAATGGATAAAGAAGAAGTGGTATATATATACAATGGAATATTATGCAGCCATCAAAAGGAATGAGATCTTGCCATTTGCAACGACGTGGATGGAACTGGAGGGTATTATGTTGAGTGAAATAAGTCAAACAGAGAAAGACATGTATCATATGATCTCACTGATATGAGGAATTCTTAATTGCAGGAAACAAACTGAGTGTTGCTGGAGTGGGGGGTGGGGTGGGAAGGATGGGGTGACTGGGTGATAGACACTGGGGAGGGTATGTCCTCTGGTAAGCGCTGTGAATTGTGCAAGACTGTTGAATCTCAGATCTGTACCTCTGAAACAAATAATGCAATATATGTTAAGAAAAAAAAAAAAAGAAGAAAAAGAAGGTAGCGGGAGGGGAAGAATGAAGCGGGGGAAATCGGAGGGGTAGACGAACCATGAGAGACGATGGACTCTGAAAAACAAACAGGGTTCTAGAGGGAAGGCGGGTGGGAGGATGGGTTAGCCTGGTGGTGGGTATTGAGGAGGGCACATTCTGCATGGAGCACTGGGTGTTATGCACAAACAATGAATCATGGAACACTTCATCTAAAACTAATGATGTAATGTATGGGGATTAACATAAGAATAAAAAAAATAAAAAATAAAAATAAACTCTAAATTAAAACATGACTGACATAGAATTTATTTGATTGAAAAACTAATAAGGGACATTTAGGAGAGGAGTAAAAGTAACCAGGATAATAGAAAAGAAATGAAGAGGTAAAAAGGCTTAAAAGTGAGAGATATAGAAAATAGAAAGAAAATAAATTGGAGTCCATGAGAAAAAAGATCAACAGAATAAATCTAGTAATATTTAAAACTATAATTCAAGAAAACATTCCAGAAATGAAAGAAGACATGAACCTGTATACTGAAATCTCCTTAAAAAAGTTGACCACATGATCTACCTAGACATATACTAAGAAAACTAAAATATTTTAAATATAAATCAATTCTTAAGTATCTCCTGAAAAATGTCCAAGTAATCTAGAAAGGAAAGAATAAAAGATTGAAATAAGAATTCTCACAGCAAATGTGACTTCCTGGCAAGCTGGTGGAGTAGGAAGATCCTAAACTCAGCTCAACCCACAGATACAACTAGATAACACCCATGTCAGAATAAATAACTCAGGGAACCACCCAAAGACTGGCAGACAGACTCTTCACAGCTAACCATAGAGAAGAGACCACATCAAAGTTTGTGGGGAGGGCATAGATGTGGTTTAGAGCTAAACGGACCTGTGGGACTGTCCACAGGAGGGAGGGACACCACAGGCACAAAGAGGGGGAAAAAAATAGATCCTAAGACCAAGCACCCCGGGCATGGGGAACCTAAACAGGGAAGATAAATCCCCACAACATTTGGCTCTAAAAACAGAGGGGTCTAATTTAGCAAGTTCTTACAATCAGCAGGGCTTAACACCCGGAACTTTAAAAATCAATGAGCTGGGCTCTGGGAGAACCTAGGAAACTGAGTCTCTGTCCTAAAAGAGACAGCACGATAAACAGTCCCATGGAGATACAGCAAAGAAGCAGCAGTTTGAAAAATGCCTGGGGTATATGGGAAGGAGATTTATTGACTCATCTCAGAACATGTGCTGGCAGGGCAGCTTCTCCAGGAACAAAGGAGATGACAGGTGCCATTTCCCTCTGCTGACCTCCCAGCTTAGACACACTGACACCTGCAGGACCAGCACAGAACCAACACTCTCCACCTAACTTGCTAACAATGTATTCTGACCACCCCCTTCTCTGGCAGGGATGGCCCCTCAAGCCAGGCTTTAGCTCCAGGTCTCCTCCCACAGCAGAGGAGCAAACCTTGCTAACACAGTGTGCCCCACGCAGGCACTCTTCCAAGAATCCAGCTCCTCCAACCCAGCCAGCCTCAGTCCCTGGCAGCTGCAGTTCCCTTCCTGCAGTGGACAGGCACAGACCTTACTGGCACCACACCCAATGCCCCTGTACTCTCCTCAGGAATCACTGCCTCCAGCCCTGTGACAGGAATTTTCTAAAGATACTCCAGGTCCCCTCCCACACCAGACCTGCCTAAACCTTGCTAATAATGTACACTTCAATGCCACAGTTCCCTGCAGACCAGTCCCCTTAAATACATCCTTGGCTAGAGCCCAACAAATGCAGTGCCACAAGCCTGAAAGTGTGCAAGCAGCCAAGACAAAGGCCAGCACTACTCCAAAGTGACTCCTGAGCCAGGGAGAAGGGAAGATAACCACACACACCTGTCCAACTGTAGCCCCCGCAGAGGGCTGAAGGCCCTCTGGTCTGACTGCAGGTCCTGCACAAGAACAAAAACTTCTCAGAGGACAAAACAGGAAAAGTGCCCTGCAGATCAATGCTACTACATCTTGCAAACACACCTGCTCTGATTCAATTCTGGCCCAAGGTGGCCATACACTGGCGTATTAACAAAACAGGGACCAAACCCTGCCCATAACAAGAAAAGAGCCACTGCAGATGACTTGATTGAAGGAAAAAGCAGCTCAGCCACAACAGTAGGGCACACAAATATACATAGGAGATATCTCTGAAGCACCAAGTTCTGGTGAATAGGAACATTGCACTTCAGAGTACTACCTGACAATTTCTTCATAAGTCCATCACTTTCAAGAGAAAGAGACATAGCTCACTTTCCTAACACATAGAAACAGACACAAAGAATGAGATAAAATGATGAAACAAAGGAATATGTCCCAAATGAAAGAACAGGGCAAAATCACAGCAATAGACATAAACAAATGGAGATAAGAAATATGCCTGATAGAGAATTTAAAGTAATGGTCATAAAGATACTCACTGGATTTGAGAAAAGAGTGCTGGACCTCAGTGAGAGCCTCAACAAAGAGATACAAAACATAAAAAAGGAACCAATTAGAGACGAAGAAACTCAATAACTGAAATTGAAAATATACTAGAGGGAATAAATAGCAGACTAGAGGAAGCAGGAGAATGGATCAGTGACCTGGAGGACAGAGTAATGGAAAGCAATCAAGCTGAATAGGAGAGAGAAAAATTAATAATAAAAAATGAAAATAGACTTAGGGAACTCAGCAACTCCATCAAATATAATAACATCCACATTACAGGGATCTCAGAAGGAAAAGAGAGAGAAAAGGGGGCAGAGAATTTATTTGAAGAAATAATAGTTGAAACCTTCCCTAATCTGAGGAAGAAAACAGACATCCAGATCCAGGAAGCAAAGAGATCCCCCAACAAAATCAATTCAAAGAGGTCCACACAAAGACACATAGCAATTAAAATGGCAAAACGTAGTAAAAAAGACAGAATTTTAAAAGCAGCAAAGGAAATGGTTACATTTAAGGAAAACCCCATAAAGCTATCAGCTAGCTGATTTTTCAGCAGAAACTTTTCAGGCCAGAGGGAATAGAAGAGCATGATATGCTCAAAGTGCTGAAACAAAAACAAAACAAAAAAGAAAAACCTGCAGCCAAGAACACTGTATCCAGCAAGGCTATTATTCAGAATAGAAGGAGAGATAGTTTCCCAGACAAACAAAAGCTAAAGGAATTCAACACAACTAACTCAGCCCTATAAGAAATGTTAAAGGGAATTCCTTAAGTGAAAGGAGAGACCATAAGAAGAAGTAAGAAAAGTAGGAAGCACAAAAGCAGTAAAATTATCTATAAAAATCAGTCAAGAGATTCACAAAATAAAAGGATGCAAAGTATGACATCATATACCTACAACATGGTGGGGAGAAGAATAAAGAATGGGTTCAAATTTAAGAGACCATCAACTTAATATAGACTGCTATATGCATAAGATGTTACATACAAACCTAATGGTAACCACAAATCAAAAAACAGTAACAGATAAGCAAAAAAATAAAGAAAAAGCAATCAAAGTATATCAGTAAGAAAGTCAGCAAATGGAGAGAGGAGAGTAAGAGAAGAAAGCAACAGAGAAGAAATACAAAAGTAACCATGAAACAAGTAACAAAATGACAATAAGGACACACCTATCAAAAACTACTTTGAATGTAAATGAACTAAACACTCCAATCAAAAGACATAGGGTGACAGAATGGATAAAAAAGCAAGACCCATCTATATGTTCCCTACAAGAAACTCACTTCAGACCTAAAGATACATGCAGATTGAAAATGAAGGGATGGAAAATCACTTATCATGCAAATGGATGTCAAAAGAAAGCCAGATTAGCAATATTTATATCAGAGAAAATAGGCTTTAAAACAAAGACTGTAACAAGACACAGAAAAGGACACTATATATACATAAGAGGAACAGACCAAGAAAATATAACAATTGTAAATATTTATACACCCAACATGGGGGCACCCAAAAATACTTAGAGCAGCTAATAACAAACATAAAGAAGTAATTGATAGTAATATGATAATACTAGGGGGCTTTAACACCCGACTGACATCAATGGATAGATCACCAAACAGAAAATCAACAAGGAAGGAATGGGTTAGAATGGCACATGGGACCAGATGGATCTAACAGATATATTCAGAACATTCCATCTTAAAACAGCAGAGTACACATTCTTTCCAATTGCACATGGAACATGCTCCAGAATAGATCACATGTTAGGCCACAAAACCAGTCTCAACAAATTTTAAAAGATTAAAGTCATACCATGCACCTTTTCCAACCACAATGCTATGAAATTAGAAATCAACCACAAGAAAAAAATCTGGAGAGAAGACAAATATATAAATGTTAAATAACATCCTACTAAACAATGAATAGGTAAACAAAGAAATCAAAGAGAAAATAAAAATATATATGTGTGTATATATATAGATATAAATATATATGGAGACAAATGGAAATGAAACACAATGGTCTAAAATCTTTGGGATGCAGCAAAAGCTGTTCTAAGAGGGAAGTTTATATCAATACAGACCTACCTCAAGAAGCAAGAAAAATCTCAAATAAACATCTTAACCTACATCTAACAGAGATAGAAAAAGAAGAAACAAAACCCAAAACCAGTAGAAGGAAGGATACAATAAATATTAGAGCAGAAATACACAATATAAACTAAAACTACAATAGAACATTTCAATGAAAGGAGCTGATTCTTTGTAAAGATCAACAAATTGATAAACCCTTAGCCAGACTCAAAAAATAAATAAATAAACAAAATCATAAATGAAAAAGGAAAAATAACAACCAACACCACAGAATTACAAAGGATTATGAGAACATATGAAAAGTGATATGCCAACAAATTGGAGAATCTAGAAGAAATGGATAAGTTCCTAGACATATATAACCTCACAAAACTGAATCAGGAAGAAATAGATTTGAACAGATTACCAGTAATGAAATTGAATCAGTAATCAAAAAACTCCCAACAAACAAAAGTCCAGGACCAGGCATCTTCACATATAAATTCCACCAAACATCTGAAGAAGATTTAATACCTCTTCTCAAATTTTCAAAAAAAAAAAAAAATAGAAGACGATGGAAAGCTTCCAAATTCATTCTATGAAGCCAGCATTGCCATGATACCAAAGCCAGACAGAGACACTACAAAAAAAGAGAGAACTACAGAACAGTATTTCCAAAAAACATAGAAAAAAAAATCCTCAACAAAATATTAGCAAACTGAATCCAATAATACATTAAAAAAATCATTCACCATGATAAAGTGGGATTTAATAGTGGGGTGCGGGTGCCTGGGGGGCTCAGTTGGTTAAGCGACTGCCTTCGGCCCAGGTCATGATCCTGGAGTCCCTGGATCGAGTCCCGCATCGGGCTCCCTGCTCGGCAGGGAGTCTGCTTCTCCCTCTGACCTTCCCAACCCTCCCCCCCTCTCATGTGCTCTCTCTCTCAGTCTCTCTCTCTCAAATAAATAAATAAAATCTTAAAAAAAAATAGTGGGGTGCAAGGGTGCTTCAATATTCACAAATCAATCAACATAATACATCACATCAAGAGAAAGGATAAAAACCATATGATCATTCCAATAGATGCAGAAAAAGCATTTGACAAAGTACAACATCCATTCATGATAAAAACCTTCAACAAAGTAGGTTTAAGGAAAATATATCTCAACATCATATAGACCATCTGTGACAAACTCACAGCTAACAGCATACTCAATGGTGAAAACCTGAGAGTCTTCCCACTAAGATCAGGAATGAGACAAAGATGTCCACTCTTACCACATTTATTCAACATAGAACTGGAAGTCCTAGCCTCAGCAATCAGACAAAAAAAAAAAAAATCCAAATTGGTAAGGAAGAAGTAAAACTTTCACCATTTCCAGATGACATCATACTATATACAGGAAACCCTGAAAATTCCACCAAAACCTACTAGAACTAATAAATGAATTCAGTAAGGTAACAGGATACAAAATCAAACACAGAAATGCATTTCATTTCTATACAGTAATAGTGAAGTAGTAGAAAGAGAAATTAAGAAAACAATCATATTTACAATTGCACCAAAAATAGTAAAATACCTAGAAATAAACATAACCACAGAGGTGAAAGACCTGTACTCTGAAAACTATAAAACACTGATGAAAGAAATTGAAGATGACACAAATGGAATGAAAATCCATGCTCATGGATTTGAAGAACAAATACTGCTAAAATGTCCATACTACCCAAAACAATCTACAGATTTAATGCAATCCCTATCAAAATACCAATAGCACTTTTCACACAAATAAAACAAACAATCCTAAAATTTGCATTAAATGACAAAAGATCCTGAATAGCCAAAGCAATTTTGAAAAAGAAGAACAGAACTGGAGGTATTATAATCTGGATTCAAGATATACAACAAAGCTTAGTAATCAAAATGGTACAGTACTAGCATGAAAATAGACACATAGATCATTAGAACAGAACAGAGAGCCCAGACATAAACCCAAAATTATAACATCAATTAATCTTTGGCAAAGCAGGAAATAATATACAATGGGAAAAGGACAATCTCTTCAATAAATGGTGTTGGGAAAATTGGATAGCTATATGAAAAAGAATGAAACTGAACCATTCTCTTACACCATACACAAAAATAAATGCAAAATGGATTAAGGACCTCAATGTGAGACCTGAAACCATAAAAATCCTAGAAGAGACCACAAGCAGTAATTTCTCCAATATCAGCTATAGCAACATTTTTCTAGATATGTCTCTGAGGCAAGGGAAACAAAAGCAAAAATAAACTATTGGGACTACACCAAAATAAAAACCTTCTGCATAGCAAAGCAAATAATCAAAAAACTAAAAGACAACCTAAAAGAATGGGAGAAGATATTTGCAAATGACATATCCAATAAAGAGTACTATCCAAAATATATTTAGAACTCATACAACACCAAAAAACCAAATTATCCAATTTAAAAAATGGACAGAATATGTGAACAGACATTTCTCCAAAGAAGACATACAGGTGGCCAACAGACACATGAAAAGATGCCCAACATCACTCATCAAGGAAATACAAAGCAAAACCACAATGAGATATCACCTCACACCCATCAGAATGGCTAAAACCAAAAACACAAGAAACAACAAGTGTTGGTGAGGGCATGGAGAAAAAGCTTATGCACTGTTGGTAGGAATGCAACCTGGTACAGCCACTCTGGAAAACATTATGGAGGTTCTTCTAAAAATGAAAAATAGAAGTACCATATGATCCAGTAATTCCACTGCTGGGTATTTACTCAAACAAATGTTAGAAAACACTAATTTGAAAATATATATATATCCCCTATGCTTATTGCAGCATTACTTACAATAGTCAGATTATGGGGCGCCTGGGTGGCTCAGCTGGTTAAGCGACTGCCTTCGGCTCAGGTCATGATCCTGGAGTCCCTGGATCGAGTCCTGCATCGGGCTCCCTGCTCGGCAGGGAGTCTGCTTCTCCCTCTGATCCTCCCCCCTCTCATGCTCTCTCTCTCTCTCTCAAATAAATAAATAAAATCTTAAAAAAAAAATAGTCAGATTATGGAAGCAGCCCAAGTGTCCACCAATGGATAATTGGATAAAGAAGATGTGGTGTATATATATACAATGGAATATTATTCAGCCATAAGAAAGAATGGAATCTTGCCATTTGCAACAACATGGATGGATTTAGAGAGTATAATTCTTAGTGAAATAAGTCAGAGAAAAACAAATATCATGTGATTTAACTCACATGTGGAATTTAAGAAACAAAACAAATGAATAAAAATAAAAGAAAGAGAGAGAAGAAAACCAAAAAACAGACTCTTAACTATAGAGAACAAACTGATGGTTACCAGAGGGGAGGTGAGTTGGGGGATGGATGAAATAGATGAAGGGAATTAATAGTACACTTATCATGATGAGCACTCAGTAATGTATAGAATTGTTGAATCACTATATTGTATACCTGAAACAAATATAACACGGTATGTTAACTATATTGGAATTAAAAAAAAATAATTCTCACAGCAAAATACAAAGCAAGACAACAGCAAAGCCATATTTTCAAGAATTTCAGGGGACTAAAGTATAAGCTGTATATTTCTACTCAAATGAAATTATCCTCCAAAAATTTAAAATCTGTTTAAAAACAGTTTTAAGAATGTAAAATCTTAAGGAATACTTTGTCCAGAAGCACATCTTCAGGAATGTACTAAAGAAGGTGTTTCAATGAACATGGAGATATCTACAGAAATGTAACAGAATAACTGATGATAGAAATTTAACATATTTAGTGAACAACCAATAGGTCAATAAAGAAATTAAAGAAGAAATTAAGAAAAATACCTTGAGACAAATGGAAAATGGAAATATAACATACCAAAATCTATGGGATGTAGCAAAAGAAGTTCTAGGAGGAAAGTTCATAGCTATACAGGCCTATCTCAAGAGTCAAAAAAAAAAAAAACCCCTCAAATAAACAACCTAACTTTATCCTAAAGGAACTATTAAAAAGAAGAACAAATAAAGCCCAAAGTTAGAAGGAGGGAAATAATAATGATTGGAGTGGAAATAAATGAAGTAGAAACTAAAAAGACAAGAGAAAAGATCAATGAATCTAAGAGTTGGTTCTTTGAAAAGATAAACAAAATTGACTATTCTTTAGTTAGACTCACTAAGAATTAAAGAGTTCAAATAAAATCAGAAATAAAGGAGAAGTTACAACTGATACCACAGAAATACAAAGAATGAAGAAACTACTATAAGCAATTATATACCAACAAATTGGAAAAGTTACAAGAAATGGATAAATTCCTAGACTGAATCATGAAGAAACAGAAAATCTGAATACACTGATTACTAGTAGGGAGACTGAATCAGTACTCAGAACCTCCCAGAAAACAAAAATCCAGGACCAAACAATTTCACTGGTGAACTCTACCAAACATTCAAATATTTAATGTCTATTTTCAAAGTCTTCTATAAAACTGAAGAGGAGGGAACAGTTCCAAACTCATTTAGGAGGCTGGTATTACTCTGATACCAGGTAAGGACACCACAAAAAAATAACTATAGGCCAATATCCCTGATAAACATAGATGCAAAAATCCTCGACAAAATACTAGCAAACTGATTTCAATAATACTAAAAGGATCATACACCATTATCAAGTGAGATTTATTCCAAGGATGCAAAGATGGCTCAAGATCTGCAAATCAGGGCGCCTGGGTGGCTCAGTTGGTTGGGCGACTGCCTTCGGCTCGGGTCATGATCCTGGAGTCCCGGGATCGAGTCCCACATCGGGCTCCCTGCTCGGCGGGGAGCCTGCTTCTCCCTCTGACCCTCCCCCCTCTCATGTGTTCTCTCATTCTCTCTCTCTCAAATAAATAAATAAAATCTTTAAAAAAAAAAAAAGATCTGCAAATCAATAAATGTGACACACCACATCATAAAATGAAAGATAAAAATCATATATCAATAGATGCAAAAAATTGACAAAATTCAACATCCATTTATGATAAAAACTCTCAACAATGTGGGTATAGAGGAAATGTGCCTCAACATAAAAAAGACCATGTATGACAATCCCATAACTAATATCATATTCAATGGTGAAAAACCAAAATCTTTTCTTCTAAGATCAGAAACAAGACAAGCCTGCTCACTCTTGTCCCTTTATCCCACATAGTATTAAAAGTTCTAGCCAGAGCAATTAAATAAAAGAAAAGAAAAAGGCATCCATACTGGAAAGAAAGATGTAAAACTTAAACTATTTGCCGATGACATACTATCTATAGAAACTCTAAAGACTCCACCAAACACTGTTAGAACTAATAAATGGATTCAGTAAAGTTGCAGGGCACAAAATCAATACACAGAAATCTGTTACATTTCTAGTATATGTGCTGCCAAAGCGAGCACAAAATCTGTTACATTTCTATACACTAATAATGAACTATCAGAAAGAAAAACTAAAAACAAAATCCCATTTATAATTACATCAGAAAATATAAAATGCTTGGGAATATATTTAACCAAGGAGGTAAAAGACCTGTAGTCTGAAAAGTGTAAGACACTGATGCAAGAAAATGAATAAGACACAAATAAATGGAAAGGTATTCTGTGCTCATGAAATGGAAGAATAATATTGTAAAATGTCCATATTACTCAAAGCAATCTACAGATTCAATGCAATCCCTATCACAATTCCAATGGCACTTCTCACAGAAAAAAAAAAAAAATCCTAAAACTTGTATGAAATCACAAAAGACTCCAAAAGGCCATAGCAATCTTAAGAAAAGTAAAGCTGGAGGCATCATGTTCCCAATTACAAACTATACTATAGAACTAGAGTAATCAAAACAGTATGATATTGGCATAAAAACAGACAAATAGATCCTTGGAACAGACTAGAGAACCCAGAAACAAGCCCATGATTAGGACAGTGTCTTTAATAAATGGTGCTGAGAAAACTGAATAGCCACATCCAAAAGAATGGAACTGAACTATATACAATTAATTCAATTGGATTGAAGACTTGAATTCAATACCTGAAACCATAAAACTCCTGGAGGAATATATAGGTGGCAAGCTCCTTGACATTGGCCTTGGCAATAATTTTTTTTTTGGATCTGACCAAAAATAAAGGCAACAAAAGCAATAATAAACAAGTGGGACTGTATGAAACTAAAAATTTTCTGCACAGCAAGGTAATCCATCAACAAAGTGAAAAGGCAACCTACTGAATGGGAGAAAATATTTGCAAATCACATATTTGATAAGGGATTAATGTCCAAAACATATAAAGAACTCATACAACTCAAGAGTAAAGAGCAAACAATCCAATTTAAAAATGGACAGAAAAACAAACTAACAAATAAAAACAAAACAAAAAAAAGGGCAGAGGATCTGAATAAACATTTTCTGAAAGAAGACATACAGATGGCCAACAGGCACATGAAAAGATGTTCAATACCACTCATTATCAGGAAAATGCAAACCAAAACCACCTCACACCTGTTAAAATGGCTATTATCAAAAAGGCAATGAAATAAAGGGAACAAAATAATAAAATAAAAGCAGATATTAAAGTTAGAAAACATAAAAGTAGTAGAAATGTTTGTATTTTTAATAAAAATAAAATAGAGAAATTACTGGCTAATCTAATCATTGAAGGAAGCACAAATATACAAAATAATAAACTACAAAGGAAAAAATAACCATTGAAATAAACTACAAAATTGTAAGTTACTACTTCGTACAACTCTATGCAAATATGCTTGAAAATCTAGATGAACTAGATAATTCTCTAAGAAAACACAATTTACCAAATTGATATTTACCATATAGATAGATAGATAGATAGATAGATAGATAGATAGATATCCTAAAGCCAGTATCTAACTTAGTTGAATTAATAAGAAATGCTAAAGACATTCCCTCTATCTATGGTCAGGAACAAGGCAAAAGAAGTTCACTATCTCCAATTATAACCTTGCATTAATCAATTAAATCAGATAAGAATAAGCAATTAGGATCATAAGAAAAATTAAAACAGCCTATTTGAAGATGACATCATAGTATACATGTAAACCTTCAGAAGAATTCAACGATTAAACCAAGAACAAAAATAAGTATGGTAGAAAGAAAGACAATATACACAAATTGATATTCCCCCATATACACAATTATTAAAAGTAGAATGGAAGAAAATTTTGATGAAGTCCCAATAGTTCATTTTGCCCTTGCTTCCCTTGCCTTTGGCGATGTTTCTAGGAAGAAGTTGCTGTGGCTGAGGTCAAAGAGGTTGCTGCCTGTGTTCTCCTTTAGTATTTTGATGGACTCCTGTCTCACATTTAGATCTTTCAACCATTTTGAGTCTAGCTTTTGCACAGCGAAAGAAAGTCAACAAAACCAAAAGACAATCGACAGAATGGGAGAAGATATTTGCAAATGACATATCAGATAAAGGGCTAGTATCCAAAATCTATAAAGAACCCATCAAACTCAACACCCAAAGAACAAAGAATCCAATCAAGAAATGGGCAGAAGACATGAACAGACATTTTTCCAAAGAAGACATTAAAATAGCCAACAGACACATGAAAAAGTGCTCAACATCGCTCAGTGTAAGGGAAATCCAAATCAAAACCTCAGTGAGATACCACCTCACACCAGGCAGAATGGCTAAAATTAACAAGTCAGAAATGACAGATGTTGGCGGGGATGCGGAGAAAGGGGAACCCTCCTACACTGTTGGTGGGAATGCAAGCTGGTGCAGCCACTCTGGAAAACAGTATGGAGGTTCCTCAAAAAGTTGAAAATAGAGCTGCCCTATGACCCAGCAATTGCACTACTGGGTATTTACCCCAAAGATACACATGTAGTGATCCGAAGAGGTACGTGTACCCAGATGTTTATAGCAGCAATGTCCCCAATAGCCAAACTATGGAAAGAGCCAAAATGTCCATTGATAGATGAATATGCAGCCATCAAAAGGAATGAAATCTTGCCATTTGCAATGACGTGGATGGAACTGGAGGGTATTATGCTGAGTGAAATAAGTCAATCAGAGAAAGACATGTATCATATGATCTCACTGATATGAGGAATTCTTAATCTCAGGAAACAAACTGAGGGTTGCTGGAGTGGTGGGGGGTGGGAGGGATGGGGTGGCTGGGTGATAGACCATTGGGGAGGGTATGTGTTATGGTGAGCACTGTGAATTGTGTAAGACTGTTGAATCACAGACCTGTACCTCTGAAAAACAAACTCAGGGTTCTAGAGGGGAGGGGGGTGGGAGGATGGGTTAGCCTGGTGATGGGTATTGAGGAGGGCACATTCTGCATGCAGCACTGGGTGTTATGCACAATGAATCATGAAACACTACATCTAAAACTAATGATGTAATGTATGGGGATTAACATAAGAATAAAAAAATTTTAAAAAAAGAAAAAGAAAAATAATTATGGTGAAAAAGCTAGAAAAAAAATTGTTTAGGAGCAATAGAGGGCCCCCAGCCCAGCCAAATATTAAGACACAAATAATTAAGCAGGGAATTATGAGAATATGAATGGAACAGAATAGAAAGTATGGAGACCAAAGTACATATGTAAATTTAATATATAATAAGCTGGCATTTCAAATCACTGAGGAAAATATGTACTTTTTTAAAAAATATGTACTTTTAAATAAAAGGTATTAATACAACGGATAGCTTTTTAGAAAAATATCACATCTATATTGTAAATATACCAGAATAAATAATGGATCAATTATCTAAATATAAAAAGTGAAATCATACATACACTAGAAGAACATGGATGAAACTCTTTTGTACCCTCAGTATGGGGAGAGCCTTTCTAACTTTGACTAAAGTCCAGATACAATAAGAGAGGAATTGAACTACATAAAATATTTTAAAATAACCTTTACATGGGGAAAAAAACACCATTAGCAAAATTTTTTAAAATTACAAAATACAAGAAATTATTTGCAGCATATATTGCAGATAAAGTGTATTCCAAAAATATAAAAAACTCTAAAATATAAGCTACCAGATAAGAATATATGCTTCATAGTAAAAAGTATATATATAAATAATCCTTAGGATGTTCAAGATCACTTAATTTATTAAAAATGCAGATGAAAACTCTACTTATTGACCATTTCTCACTTATCAGATTGACACAAATCCAAAGCTTGATAAATACAGCCCGCTAGAGAGGTTGTGAAGAAACACATTCTCATACATAGTTGGTGAGAACATAACATTATGCCACCCTGATGAAGGAGAATTTGGCAATATCTAGCAAAACCAAATATTTTCTTTGACTCAGCAATTCTACTTCTGGGGACTGACTCTGAGGATGTATTCTCCATACTATAAAAAACACATGTGCTGTGAATTGTGTAAGACTGTTGAATCACAGACCTGTTCCTCTGAAACAAATACATTATATGTTAAAAAAAAAAAAAAAAAGAAGATAGTAGGAAGGGAAAAATGAAGGGGGGGAAATCGGTGGGGGAGACAAACCATGAGAGAATATGGACTCTGAGAAACAAACTGAGGGTTTTAGAGGGGAGGGGGTTGGGGGGCTGGGTTAGCCTGGTGGTGGGTATTAAGGAGAGCATGTATTGAATGGAGCACTGGGTGTTATATGCAAACAATGAATCATGGAACACTACATCAAAAACTAATGATGTAATGTATGGTGATTAACATAACATAATAAAATAAAAAAACACATGTAACATCTATTGGGACATTAATAATAAAAATAGTAATAGCAAAATATTGAAAAGAAGTTAGATGCCCTGCAATAGTAGGCAATAGATTTTTATAAACTACTATATATTCAAATGATGGAGTACCATGTAGCTATACAAAAAGACTGAAATGTTTGTAAACTGATAAGGAGTGACTTCCAGGATATATTGTTAAATGAAAAAAAAAAATCTTGCTACCTGTTGTGTAGAAATGATAAGAATAAAGAAGATACACATGAAGTGGGTTTCCCTGTGAATGCATTTTGTTGTTTATTTTTGTAAAAGTAACACAAAAATAAAACAGAAATGAATGCAAATAGTTATCTAAAGACAGTGGGAACAAGGTAAAAGAGAAAAGAAATAGAATAAAACTTTGATTAATACACACACTTGCAATATTATGTATGATTTGATATACTGTATAAAATATATAGTATATATTAAATAATGAATTAGTATAAATATATGGACATATTTATTAAATATATTAATGATATATTAATAAAAATATGTTTTAAGTGTGTATATTTTAATATATACACATTAATCTATGTATAGTACTTAAGTACTATATGTAAAATATTTAATATACTATATATAGTATACTATATATATTATTTAATGTGTGAGCCATATAAATTTTTTGTATAATCAAAAAATTAAGCCAAGAAAATAAAAACATTATAATTGAATACAAATAGAAATAAATTTAACTATATATCAGATTTATAACACAAATGTGTGTGCATGCACACACACACAAATCTAACTTTTGAACCTAGTATTATGACTATAAACCCTTAGTGGGATATGTTCTAAAGACAAAAGAATTTTTTTTTAACTTGAATGTTGATTAGCAAGTTTGCTGTTGGTATAGTGGTGTTAGTATAGTAATTCTAAAAATATTTTGTGGGCACTGTGGGATACACTAAATAAGTAAATATACTGATATTCTTAGGAGTGGGAAAAGTAAGATTCAAACATGGACTGAGGAAACTGTGAAGAACCCTGCAATGTAGATATCGGAATTAAAAATATGTATTTACATGTACATATACACATATGTACACACATTTTTTTTTCAGGTATATACCCTGGAAGTGTGGAGAAATGATATACACATGCACACCATGAACCCAGATGCTGTTTTCTAAATTCAATTCCCCACTAAAAGGAACTAAGGATCTTTGGAGAAATGGTTGCTTCCATATCTTGGGCATGGAAAATATAAGGTGAACTTGTAATATCCTGCTGAATCAGAAAGCAAGGAAGTAAAACAAAAGAGGTGGGGAATAGGAGAACATTCTTTCTTAAAGGAGGTCTATTAACTAAAATGAATGATATAAATAGAAAATAATCCTTTTGCAAGCACTAATGTAATAACTGATTCAACAAGATCAACATGAATACTAAAAATTTTGAATGATATTTTGGTACAGGATATTCATATAATTTTAAGGTATCACCCACAGTTATCTATCAATTGCAAGAGAAAAGTAAATCTTTACAATGGAAGAATCTCAGATACCACCTTAATCAAATAATTAAAGTTAGCATCACCAATAATGGAAAAATTCAGTATTACATGCCTCCTGATTTAATACACTGAGAAGGACACAAGATCATCTGTGTAGGGTTCTTGACAATAATGTTCAGCTTGATTCCAGTAATATAGAAATAGTCAGTAGGAAGTTACACAAAATAGGCCTGGACCTTTAAAAAAAAAAGTCTCAGAGTAATGAAAAGTAAGAGAGGAACTGTTTCAAATTAAAAGAAATTAATACAACTAAGTGTACTGAATAATCCCTGATTGAATCATGAGCTTTATCAAAATATAGAAAATGGCATTTAAAAGTGAATTATGTGCTTATCAAAAATAACTATGAGAGATATTAAATGGATAATTGGGAAATTTTTAATATGGGCTGTTATCAGATAATATTCTTGCATTGATGTTCTATATTTTGGGTGTGACAACAACATTAAGGTAATGAAGAAGAATGTCCTTGTGAAGAGATATTTGTTGAAGCATTTAGGGCTGAACTATGATATCTGCAACTGATTTTCAAATGTTTCAGCAAATATGTATCTATATATATGAGAGAGAGATTACAATGCAATAAATTGGCCAAAAACCAGTGAATCTAGATATCTAGATAAAGAGCATGTAAGTGTTCATAACATTATTTTTTTAGTTTATTAATGTTAAATGCTTTAAAAACTTTTCCAAGTTTTTATTTTGAAAAAAAGTAAACTTAGGGATAAACTAAAAAAAGCATTAACTTGGAAGAGTTTAAAAATTATTTTAAGCTGCACAAGACTATCTAAGGCAACATAATATAATGACATGAAGGTTATTTAACGGTCTCTTAGCACCTAAACAAGAACAATGAAAAAGGAAGCATTTACATTTGGTTAGCACGTCACTATCTCTAGATTAAAGAGAGATTCCTATCAGAAGTAGAAATACAATTTTCTCATATATTGTCATCATCCACCAAATACATGTAGCAATTCACAAGAACGCTCAGCTCTGAAGAATTATAGGTTAATTAATAGATACCATATAATAGCACAGTGTCTGACCAAATTAGGGGTTCCATAAATGTTAGTTGAATCTGAATCTGGTATTGTTTAACAAAATCAATGGTGTAACTTGAACTTGGTTCTTTCTATATTAATATAGCCATAGGTGCTGTCTCCAAGAGAGAATACATTGAATTTCATGAGTATGTACTCCCCAGTAGAGATATATCTTCATTTAAAATTTGTATAAAATGACAGTTCTCAAGAAGACACAAGGCCATATGTAAACTAATAAAGAAATTCTCATCTCTAATTGATCCACAAACAGGTTTTTAATTACTGCATTTTTCTAATAGCTATTCAGCTATGACATTGGTACTATTGAAATTAAAACATTACAAACTATTGTTATTCCCAATATATAAATATAACTAAAAGTAATTTTACCTCTTATAAATTTACCTCTGTAGTTCCCCTTTTATACAGAAATATGCCCAAATTATCAGAATAGAATTCTCTAACACATGAATGAAGCAGGTGGTAATCTATGTAGCATATTTTGAGAAATGTCACGGCAGAAAGATCCCTAGTCCCTTTCACCTAAAGATAACAAAAAGGTGCTACAGTGGATAAGTCTACAGGAAAAAAAAAAAAAGTAGTTGAAAAGCCCCTCCCACCCGCAAAATTATTTTAATTGTTTGCATCTTTTTAAAATATGCTCCAGTGGGAATAGGTGTATAAAGTGCTGTGGGCATGTAAAGAAGGCAGATCCTCTAATTCACTATTTTTCCAGAGGCTAAACCATGTTATATAAATAGTAGATTACAGAGCCAAACAGAGCACCTTGAGTGGCTGAGCTGTAGAAAAGACTCCTTCTCCCACCTCCCTACTCGTATTAAATACACATCAGTCTCTGTGTGTAATCACTGATTTGTGCAGACATGCTATTTTACAATTGAGGAAGAAGAGAAATATTTATCTGGGGCTAAGAGCTACTAACTCGGGGAAGACAAGAATAATGGAGGGGATAGCATCAATTTCCTGCCTGACCCATCCAAGTGTGAGCACCTGATTCTAGAGGTTCCAGAGGGAAAGATCGGAAGGTGACAGAACTGTCTTATGAGAGATTTAGAGTGATTCTTAGAGGGCTTACAAGACAGAAGCTGCTGGAATGTCTTCATGAGAGTCTTTGTCTAACTCTTGGCACAAGTGAAATTCTGAGTTGGGAAAAAGACTTTCTCTCTGGTGTTTCCCTCCACTCAGGGCTGGCAGCTTTGGGGGCAGCTGCACCTGAGGAAGAAAGGAGGGTGACTGTCAGCCCTTTGTGAAGCAGTTCTGTGGGTGGAGACACCAGAATGGAGAACAACAGAAAGAAGATTTAGTCATGTGGGAAAACATGGGATTGTGAGCACATGTGAGGCTTCCGTGCCATTAATCTATACCACATGCTGTCATTGGGTCAGTCTTCCTCAAAGAACCCCTTCATTCTTAGAAAAAAAAAATAGTTGTTGTTGTTGTTGTTTTATATATTTCTGTACTATAAGATAAAGAAAACATTCTAATCACAACCTTCCAAAATGTGGCCTCAACTAATTCCCATTAATTTTCTGTAAGACTCCGCTATAATCAGTGTTCCCCAAATATGTTTGCTACTCTCTTTCCTCCTAGTTCCTTACCTTTGATTAAAGTATATCATTTCCTGAACTTGGTATATAGCCTCCCACATCCTCTCCTGTCCTTCTAAATAGAAACCAGGTCAAGTACCATCAGTTCCATAAACCCTTCACAGCCTTCAACAAATCAAGCAGTGGATCTTCTGCTTCTCCAAAACTATGGCATCAATTGTCCATATTCAGATATTATGCATTGCAAACTGAAAAATAAATGGTTGAGACCTCATAGACTATATACTGTTTGGGAAGATCTTTTCTTCTGTTGCTTATTTTATATTTGGCCTTTGTACTTTATTTTAGTCTGGCTTTCTCATTTAGAAAGTAAGTTTCCTGATGACAGGGTCTGTGCTGCTTTCATCTTGCATCTTCCACAGTGCTGAGCATAGAGAGGGCCTCTATAAATATTTTTGGTGCATAGATTAATTCAAAAGGAATATCTGGGGTGACAACTGCACCACATTTTGAGATGTTACTCTATTCTGTCCAGAAAAATCTCTTCATTTCTAATCTTATGTTTCTAGTCATTGAGGTAAAGTCAAATAAGCAGGCCACAGTCCACTAGCATTTAACAGCAAAAATTTCCCACCCCACAAACAAAATTATCAAAGAGAGAAAATGCTCATGGTCACTTCTTCATCAGGTTTATCAACAGTGAATATTTGTAATATACGTAAGGTAGAATCTATCTAAACAAAGCATCATCTTCTTTTTACTATCCATTATGAATAATTTTAAAGAGATTTAATAACACAGAATTGCCAGGAAACTTAAGCTCTAAATAAGCTCTTTATAGTTATCTTTAAAATGTACTTTTATGTACTAAAATAAAGACTCCTCTCTCCAAGCTCGTTGATTAGTCAACTCAACTGCACTGGCAGAAAGACCAAAATGTTTTGCTTGGTCTTCCACCTCCTTATTCATGAAGAATCAAAATTATAGTTATCGCATTAAAATCATCAGCTGCTTAAAACTCCCATTTATATAATAGTCAAAGATTATTAAGAACTGATGGTTATTAAACATGAAATTACAGGATCTGTATTTTATTTTAATAGTCTCTCATGTGCATCAAAAAGCATTGCTTTCTCTTCTTGTATGAAACCCTCCGTCTTTTATTGTTTAGTAATACATTAACGTCATAAATACTTACGTCATAAAATGTGCAATAGGAAAAAAAGTCTCCTTGTTTATCATTAGCATGAGAAATCAGTCCCATGTTCAATTCAACACATTTCAAGACAAAAAGAAACCACCGATCTCCAACCTCCAGTGCAGGAGAAACCAAGCAGGAAGAGTTGCCTCCGATGGTTTTTAAAACAATATAGAAAACTGGACGGATGGGGAGGGAAAGCAACGAGTTGATTCACATGACCAGGGTGAAAAGAAAAACAAACATTATAGTTGCAAAAACATATATTCCATAACAAGTTCTTAAGACTCCCAGGTGCAACATCAGCATCGCTGGAGTCTCGATTTTTATTGTAATCTTGTGGCTTTTTATTTGTAACTTATATGAAAAGAATCATATTGATTGGGGCAGATTTAACTCAGTAAAACCTATTCTACTGAGATTGTCTGTGCTAGGTGATTTTATCAAGTTCTCTTTTGGTTTCATTTTCTTCCTCATCCCTATTCCCAGGGGAGGCTGCAGCCCAGCTTGCAGAGCAAATTGCCCTAAATTGAGTTCTTTCTCTGGCATAGACAGGGCTGCCTTTGGCTCCTCGGCTTGAAAACTTTATGCATTCTTTTTTCCTTCTTCCTTAACAATCCCCTTCCCTTTTTCCAATTAAAATGGAGAAGTTTGCACCAGTACCTGCTCCCAATTAAATGAATACTGTATTACCAGCCGTACTCTCGGATCTTCTTTACCCTCCCTTCATTAGCCTTATTCCTCTGAGGCTGCCTGGCTGTCTGCCAGGGACTTATGGCAAGAATTCAAAATCTTGCACACTTTATCCCCTCCAAATCATTCTTGAATATAAGCAGTCTGCTCCTTAGGCCCAGCATGAGAAATCCAAGAACGTGTTCAAAATGGATAGGGGGTGGGGAGGGAGAGAAGAGAAAAATGATTTATTTAAAAGGCAAAAAGCCTATGCAAAGAAAGACAAGCTAAGAGAGGTTAAGCTTCCCAGTTAATTGACCTTAGTTTCTTTCTTAAAAGCATGAATAGGAAGAACAACAAATGACAGTTCGAGGGCCTTGCTTTATTTCTGAGTGCCTTCGTGCCTACAGGAAGTACATCATCATCTTCACACCTCAGGCATGCCGGCTCCCCAACACTCAGATTACGCACCGTGACCGAAATAGCCAACCTTGGAAGCTTAGGCAACTGTTTTTTCAATAAAGATCAACATGGAATTTTCCAACAAATGTGAGCACTGTGGGGCCATTGCATCGGCCATTCTCAACTGACACTCGGAATCAGTAAGTTGCGTCAAGCTGTCATGAATGATGACCCAGGAGTCAGGCCACAGAAACAAACAGGCATTCTGTTTGCTTCCACTGCTTTCAGAAACTGCAAATTCCATTTGCAGAATCTTTGAACATATTTTAGCAGAATATGTGATCAAATCCAAATTCTCATACATACCGTCTGTGTGACCTTGGGCAAGTTATTTAACTTCTCTGAGTCTCGTGGTCTTCATTTCTAAAACAGGGATAATAACTGTATCTAGCACCAAATGCTAGATAAGGTAAGGAGAACATGGAAACTACTTAGCACAATTCCTGGCACATGGTACATAGCTAGTGTAAACTCTTATTATTATTGCTACTAATACTGATACTAAGCAAAAATATACCATATGATCTGACAGAACTTTTGGAGCCTTTCCCAGAATGTGGCAAGGGCTAAGGACAATTGGTAGATGATTTTTAATTTTACAAAATGAAATAAATGTGCTATTGGACTCTCAGAAACTGACCCTCATTTGGCACAGACCCCAACACAGCTATGACATCCACTAAGGTCGTTATAAGAAAAACCTTACATTTAGTGGTAATTATATCAAATTCTTCAAGCACCTTAGAAAATGTGTAGTCATTCTTGACTTTTTCTAAGGACAATACATGATTGAACACTTTAAAACAGACATCACTAAAGTCAATTTGACTCAGTTCTGATAATTAACATAGAATTTAATTTATCTCTTAGTGAGAAACTCTGAAGGCATGCTATAGGACCACAGTTTACCACTTTAAAACCAAATTACTAAATCTTAATAATCTAATTACTAACATAATTACTAAATCTTTTAAGTGATTATATTGATGAAAAGACAAAGAAAATTTATACTTATGAAAGGAGATAAATATTATAAACACATTTGCACTGACCATTTTTATCTCCCACAACAGAAACAACTCTTTTCTCTGCACGGCTGCAAGAATATTGCCTGATTTGTAAGAAATATACCATGTTGTCTGAGAAACCCAAGGCAGCAGACTATGCTTTCAATACAGAAAGGGACTTTATAAATAACATTTTTTTGATTCATCAAATCCAAGTCCAATTTCACAGAGCATTTTGTACAACTATTAGGAATGCAAATATTGGAATCAGAGAGCTGAAGTTATATTCCAGCTTTACCCTTTGCTTGCTGGATGCAACCTCTAGAAAGTTACATTAACTTCTCAGATTCTCAACTCCTCAAATATAAAACAGGGCTAATAACACATGGGATGTCATTGCAAGAATTACATTTCAAATGTTTAACTTGAGCCATAAGAAGCTCTCTACTTTTATCATCATCATCATCACTATGATTACTGTCAAGTTGTTCCTTTTTTTTTTTTAACTTTTTAAAGGTTAGTTCTTAAAATAGGGAAAGAATGTGAAATATGAAGAAAGTGGTTTTGAAATATGTCATCAAATGCTGCTGGAATTGCATTGAACCCAGTAGAATTAACACACACTCACTGGTTCAGATCATGCATATTTGAGGAAAATTAATTGGAATGGTTTTTAGAGATGATGGTGTTAAGACATGAATTGTGAAATCTACTACATCCAGTAAGTTATCTAAATTGTTACTTAACAAAAAGACATAATCACATGCACTTGCACATAAGATATAAACAAGGTTACAGGGAGGGAGCAAGATGGCGGAGGAGTAGGAGACCTGGATTTCGTCTAGTCTCAGGAATTCAGCTGGATAGGGATCAAACCATTCTGAACACCTACAAACTCAACAGGAGATCGAAGAAAAAAAGAGCAACAACTCTCTCATCAGAAAAGCGACCACTTTCTGGAAGGTAGGACGAGCGGAGAAGTGAACCCGAGGCGATATTCGGGAGGATAGACGGCGGGGGAGGGGCCTCCCGCGGCCGCTTCTGGCAAGTGATAGAGCCGCCGAGCACAAAATCGGAACTTTTAGAAGTCGGCTCCACTGAGGGACGTCACTCCGGTGGCTAAGCGGGGCGTGGAACCCTCCGGGACAGTGTGGTCTCAGGACCCACGGGTCACAGAAAGACCGGGGGTGCCCGAGTGTGGCAGAGCTCCCAGGTATCGGAGCGGGGAAGCCGGCTGCAGAGGCGGAGCCCAGGCGCGGGCTCTCAGCTCAGGGTTGCCATAAACCGTGATCCGCGGCACAGTCGGGCCACTGCTCCTCCAGCAGGGACCCAACAAGCCGCAGACCCGGGGAGACTCACCTTCCTCCCCTGGGAGGAGCCGCGCGGGAGTGCGCCGCAGGGATCTGCTGGGTTTGGAGACTCCACCCGGGGTGGGGTGCCAGAGATAGAAACGCGCGGTCACAGGCCGGGTGAGCACAGAGTGCGGCTGGAGACTGGGGAGACGGGAGTGACTGACGGCTTTTCTCTGGGGGTTCACTGAGAAGCAGGGCCCCGAGTTCTCGGCTCCTCCGCGGAGGAGATTGGGAGGCCGCCATTTTCACTCTCCCTCTCCAAAGCTGTACGGAAAGCTCGCAGGGAACAAAAGCCCTGGAGAGCAAACCCGAGCAGATTACTTAGCTGGGAGGGGGCAAGGGCGGGGCAATTCTGCCTCCGGCAAAGACATTTGGAAACCACGGCAACAGGCCCCTCCCCAGAAGATCAGGGAACAGCCAGCCAAGACCAAGTTTACCCATCAATGAGAACGACAGAACTCCAGCGCTAGGGGAATACTGCACATAGAATTCATGGCTTTTTTACCATGATTCTGTAGTCTTTCAAAGTTAATTTTTTTTAACTGTCTTTTTTTCTTTTTTTTTCTTTTTGAATTTTTCTCTTTCCCTTTTTCAACCAACATCTTATCAATCGCTTTTTTTTAAAAAAAATTTTTTTATTTTTCATTTTTAGAGTCATATTCTATCCCTTCATAGTAGTTACCCGTATTTTTGGCTTATATATATAAGTTGTTCTCTCTTTAAAATTTTGAGATACTTTCTTCTAACAGATCAAAATATACCCTAAATCTCTAGTATATGGTATTTTCTATTCCCCTGCCTGATCACATCCTCTCCCTTTTTTTTTTTCTTTTTTTAAATCCTCTTCTTTCTTTTTTCAAACAACTTCTTATCAATTCCTTTTATAAATTTTTTTATAATTTCCATCTTTACGGTCATATTCCATCCCTTCATCAGATCAACCCTTATTTTTGTACATATATAAGTTTTTCTTTCTTTAAAATTTTGGGAGGCACTTTCTTCTAAAAGACCAAAATACACCCCAAATCTAGTGTGTGGCACTGATCTATATACCAGCCTGATCATATTTGATCACATTCTGGTTTTTCTGTTGTTGTTTTGTTTTGTTTGTTTTTGTTTTTATCTTTATCTTTTTCTTTTTTTTCTTTTTCTTTTTTCTCTCCTTTCCTTTCTTTTCCCACTGCTTCAGGTTTTTTCTGATTTGTTTAGAGTATATTTTCTTGGGACGTTGTTACTCTGCTAGCATTTTGTTCTCTCATTAATCTATTCTCCTCTGCACAAAATGACAAGACGGAAAAAATCACCTCAACAAAAAGAACAAGAGGTAGTACCGACTGCCAGGGACCTGCTCAATACGGACATTAGTACGATGTCAGATCTAGAGTTCAGAATCATCACTTTAAAGATACTAGCTGGGCTTGAAAAAAATATGGAAGTTATTAGAGAAACCCTTTCTGGAGAAGTAAAAGAACTAAAATCCAACCAAGTAGAAATCAAAAAGGCTATTAATGAGGTGCAATCAAAAATGGGGGCACTAACTGCTAGAATAAATGAGGCAGAAGAGAGAATCAGTAATATAGAAGATGAAATGATGGAAAATAAAGAAGCTGAGAAAAAGAGAGATAAACAACTACTGGATCACGAGGGCAGAATTCGAGAGATAAGCGATACCATAAGACGAAACAACATTAGAATAATTGGGATCCCAGAAGAAGAAGAAAGAGAGAGAGGGGCAGAAGGTATAATGGAGCAAATTATAGCAGAGAATTTCCCTAATTTGGGGAAGGAAACAGGCATGAAAATCCAGGAAGCACAGACAACCCCTCTCAAAATCAATAAAAATAGGTCAACACCCCGACATCTAATAGTAAAACTTACGAGTCTCATAGACAAAGAGAAAATCCTGAAAGCAGCTCGGGAGAAGAGATATGTAACCCACAAGGGTAGAAACATTAGATTGGCAACAGACCTATCCACAGAGACCTGGCAGGCCAGAAAGGACTGGCAGGATATATTCAGAGCACTAAATGAGAAAAATATGCAGCCAAGAATACTCTATCCAGCTAGGCTGTCATTGAAAATTGAAGGAGAGATAAAAAGCTTCCAGGACAAACAAAAACTAAAGGAATTTGCAAACACAAAACCAGCCCTACAGGAAATCTTGAAAGGGGTCCTCTAAGCAAAGAGAGAGCCTAAAAGCAACATAGACCAGAAAGGAACACAGACAATATACGGTAACAGTCACCTTACAGGCAATACAATGGCACTAAATTCCTATCTTTCGATAGTTACCCTGAATGTAAATGGGCTCAATGCCCCAATCAAAAGACACAGGCTATCAGACTGGATTAAAAAACAAGACCCATCGATATGCTGTCTGCAAGAGACTCATTTTCAACCCAAAGACAGCCCCAGATTGAAAGTGAGGGGGTGGAAAACCATTTACCATGCTAATGGATACCAAAAGAAAGCTGGGGTGGCAATCCTTATATCAGACAAATTAGATTTTAAACCAAAGACTGTAATAAGAGATGAGGAAGGACACTATATCATACTTCAAGGATCTATCCAACAAGAAGATCTAACAATTGTAAATATCTATGCCCCTAACATGGGAGCAGCCAATTATATAAGGCAATTAATAACAAAAGCAAAGAAACACATCGACAACGATACAATAATAGTGGGGGACTTTAACACCCCCCTCACTGAAATGGACAGATCGTCTAAGCAAAAAATCAACAAGGAAATAAAGACTTTAAATGACACACTGGACCAAATGGACTTTACAGACATATTCAGAACATTCCACCCCAAAGCAACGGAATACACATTCTTCTCTAGTGCCCATGGAACATTCTCCAGAATCGATCACATCCTAGGTCATAAATCAGGTCTCAACCGGTACCAAAAGATTGGAATCATTCCCTGCCTATTTTCAGACCACAATGCTTTGAAACTAGAGCTCAATCACAAGACAAAAGTCAGAAAGAACTCAAATACATGGAGGCTAAAGAGCATCCTACTGAAGAACGAATGGGTCAACCAGGAAATTAAAGAAGAATTAAAAAAATACATGGAAACCAATGAAAATGAAAACACAACTATTCAAAATCTTTGGGATGCAGCAAAGGCAGTCCTAAGAGGAAAGTATATAGCAATACAAGCCTTTCTCAAGAAGCAAGAAAGGTCTCAAGTACACAACCTAACCTTACACCTCAAGGAGCTGGAGAAAGAACAGCAAATAAAGCCTAAACCCAGCAGGAGAAGAGAAATAATAAAGATCAGAGCAGAAATCAATGAAATAGAAACTAAAAGAACACTAGAACAGATCAACGAAACTAGGAGCTGGTTCTTTGAAAGAATTAACAAGATTGATAAACCCCTGGCCAGACTTATCAAAAAGAGAAGAGAAATGACCCAAATCAACAAAATCATGAATGAAAGAGGAGATATCACAACCAACACCAAAGAAATACAAACAATTATAAGAACATATTATGAGCAACTCTATGCCAGCAAATTAAATAACCTGGAAGAAATGGATGCATTCCTAGAGATGTACCAACTACCAAAACTGAACCAGGATGAAATAGAAAACCTGAACAGACCTATAACCACTAAGGAAATTGAAGCAGTCATCCAAAATCTCCCAAAAAACAAAAGCCCAGGGCCAGATGGCTTCCCAGGGGAATTCTACCAAACATTTCAAGAAGAATTAATACCTATGCTTCTGAAACTGTTCCAAAAAATAGAAATGGAAGGAAAACTTCCAAACTCATTTTATGAGGCCAGCATTACCTTGATCCCAAAACCAGACAAAGACCCCATCAAAAAGGAGAATTACAGACCAATATCCCTGATGAACATGGATGCAAAAATTCTCACCAAAATATTAGCCAATAGGATCCAACAGTACATTAAAAGGATTATTCACCATGACCAAGTGGGATTTATCCCTGGGCTGCAAGGTTGGTTCAACATCCGCAAATCAATCAATGTGATACAATACATTAACAAAAGAAAGAACAAGAATCATATGATCCTCTCAATAGATGCAGAAAAAGCATTTGACAAAGTACAGCATCCTTTCTTGATCAAAACTCTTCAGAGTATAGGGATAGAGGGTACATACCTCAATATCATAAAAGCCATCTATGAAAAACCTACAGCGAATATCATTCTCAATGGGGAAGAACTGAGAGCTTTCCCCCTAAGGTCAGGAACGCGGCAGGGATGTCCACTATCACCACTGCTATTCAACATAGTATTGGAAGTCCTAGCCACAGCAATCAGACAACAAAAAGAAATAAAAGGCATCCAAATTGGCAAGGAAGAAGTCAAACTCTCACTCTTTGCAGATGATATGATACTTTATGTGGAAAACCCAAAAGACTCCACCCCAAAATTGCTAGAACTCATAGAGGAATTCAGTAAAGTGGCAGGATATAAAATCAATGCACAGAAGTCAGTGGCATTCCTATACACCAACAACAAGACAGAAGAAAGAGAAATTAAGGAGTCGATCCCATTTACAATTGCACCCAAAACCATAAGATACCTAGGAATAAATCTAACCAAAGAGACAAAGGATCTGTACTCAGAAAATTATAAAATACTCATGAAAGAAATTGAGGAAGACACAAAGAAATGGAAAAACGTTCCATGCTCATGGATTGGAAGAACAAATATTGTGAAGATGTCAATGCTACCTAGAGCAATCTACACATTCAATGCAATCCCCATCAAAATACCATCCACTTTTTTCAAAGAAATGGAACAAATAATCCTAAAATTTGTATGGAACCAGAAAAGACCCCAAATAGCCAGAGGAATGTTGAAAAAGAAAAGCAAAGCCGGCGGCATCACAATTCCGGACTTCCAGCTCTATTACAAAGCTGTCATCATCAAGACAGCATGGTACTGGCACCAAAACAGACACATAGATCAATGGAACAGAATAGAGAGCCCAGAAATGGACCCTCAACTCTATGGTCAACTCATCTTTGACAAAGCAGGAAAGAATGTCCAATGGAACAAAGACAGTCTCTTCAACAAATGGTGTTGGGAAAATTGGATAGCCACATGCAGAAGAATGAAACTGGACCATTTCCTTACACCACACACAAAAATAGACTCCAAATGGTTGAAAGACCTCAATGTGAGACAGGAGTCCATCAAAATCCTAAAGGAGAACACAGGCAGCAACCTCTTTGACCTCAGCTGAAGCAACTTCTTCCTAGAAACATCGCCAAAGGCAAGGGAGGCAAGGGCAAAAATGAACTATTGGGACTTCATCAAGATAAAAAGCTTTTGCAAAGCAAAGGAAACAGTCAACAAAACCAAAAGACAACTGACAGAATAGGAGAAGATATTTGCAAATGACATATCAGATAAAGGGCTAGTATCCAAAATCTATAAAGAACTCATCAAACTCAACACCCAAAGAACAAAGAATCCAATCAAGAAATGGGCAGAAGACATGAACAGACATTTTTCCAAAGAAGACATCCAAATGGCCAACAGACACATGAAAAAGTGCTCAATATCGCTCGGCATCAGGGAAATCCAAATCAAAACCTCAATGAGATACCACCTCACACCAGTCAGAATGGCTAAAATTAACAAGTCAGGAAACGACAGATGTTGGCGGGGATGCGGAGAAAGGGGAACCCTCCTACACTGTTGGTGGGAATGCAAGCTGGTGCAGCCACTCTGGAAAACTGTATGGAGGTTCCTCAAAAAGTTGAAAATAGAGCTACCATATGATCCAGCAATTGCACTACTGGGTATTTACCGCAAAGATACAAAAGTAGGGATCCGAAGGGGTACGTGCACCCCGATGTTTATAGCAGCAATATCTACAATAGCCAAACTGTGGAAAGAGCCAAGATGTCCATCAACAGATGAATGGATAAAGAAGATGTGGTGTATATATATACAATGGAATATTATGCAGCCATCAAAAGGAATGAGATCTTGCCATTTGCAACGACGTGGATGGAACTGGAGGGTATTATGTTGAGTGAAATAAGTCAAAAAGAGAAAGGCATGTATCATATGACCTCACTGATATGAGGAATTCTTGATCGCAGGAAACAAACTGAGGGTTGCTGGAGTGGGGGGTGGGGTGGGAGGGATGGGCTGACTGGGTGATAGACACTGGGGAGGGTATGTGCTCTGGTAAGCGCTGTGAACTGTGCAAGACTGTTGAATCTCAGATCTGTACCTCTGAAACAAATAATGCAATATATGTTAAGAAAAAAAAAAAGAAGAAGAAGAAGGTAGCGGGAGGGGAAGAATGAAGCGGGGGAAATCGGAGGGGTAGACGAACCATGAGAGACGATGGACTCTGAAAAACAAACAGGGTTCTAGAGGGGAGGGGGGTGGGAGGATGGGTTAGCCTGGTGGTGGGTATTGAGGAGGGCACATTCTGCATGGAGCACTGGGTGTTATGCACAAACAATGAATCATGGAACACTTCATCTAAAACTAATGATGTAATGTATGGGGATTAACATAAGAATAAAAAAAAAAGAATAAAAAAAAATAAAAAAAAAAGATATAAACAAGGTTACAGAGCAACGGCAGAGTCAGGACTTAAGCTCAGGTCTGCCAAGTGGAGGTAAAGGTCTCTCAGGTGATATTTATATTCATAATTCAGAGATGTCATGTTACCTGGTTACATGAGGGGATAAAAAACTCAAAAAGAGAGTATGACATTTTCCATTGTTGTACTATCACAGGCATTTTTATATTACAAAATTAATTTTTAAAAAAATTTACTCTAAACCAGAAGTGTCACAGGTGTATTCCCTGAAACCAGCCCTCCTGTTATAGATCCTGTCTTGGTGAATGGCACTACCATCCACCCATGCCAGAAATTTGAGAACCATACTGATATTTTCCCCTTCAATGAGTCACTTGTACTAACAATTTTATTTCCATAACACTGACCAAAGCTGAATTTTCCTTCAATGTCTGCTCATACTGCCTTAATTCAGGGCCTCATGTCTAAACTCCCAACTACTCTCCTTGAGCCCAGCTTTCCTACTCACTCCTCATTCCAGATTCCACTCTCTACTCCTCTACATTCTCATTAAATGACCTTCCTAAACAATCTCATTGTGCTACTCCCCAACTTGAAACCTTCAATCTCACATCAGATGCTCCTCAACCAGGACCCTGTATGCCTGTCTCTCCCCACTCTCATCCTCAGTCAATGCCCACTCACTCATTCCCCGTGCCTTCTGCATCAGCAATTTTCGTCTTCATCTTTGCTTACCATTCTTTAGCTTGTGCTGTACTTCCAGTCTGCAGTGCCATTATTTTTTCCACTCAGCCTAAATATTTGTTTAGTGCTTGAAAAGAAACTAAATGTAAACTCTATATAGACCTATTAGATGAAGGTTGTGTCAGTTACTGAGACAAGTGTGTTAAAATCTCTTTGGATTGTGGGTTTATTGATCTCCCATATAGTTCTATCCATTTATGCTATATATATGTATATAATATATATATATATTAAAGATTTTATTTATTTATTTGAGAGAGAGAGCGAGCGAGGAAGAACAGAGGAGGAGCAGAGAGGAAGCAGAGGGGTAGGGAGAGAGACAAGCAGACTCCATGCTGAGGGCAGAGCCCAACACAGGGCTCAATCCCAGAACCCCGAGACCATGACCTGAGCCAAAACCAAAAATTGGACACTTGACCAACTGAGCCACCCAGGCATCCCTATGCTTTATATATTTTTAATAATATTATTAGGTATATGTAATTTTTAAATATACAAACATATATATGTTCCACTTAACTTTATATTAGTTTAAAATCTATTTTGTATAATAATGGCACAGTTACAGCTTTCTTCTGATTACCATTGATTTGGGATAATTTTTCCATCCTTTTACTTTCATCTTTATTGTGTCTTTATGTTTTAAGTATGAATCTTTAGATAGCATACAACTGGGATTTTAAAAATCCAGTCTGACCATTTCTATCTTTTAGTTGCAGAGTTCACTCTGTTTTCATTAATCGGGATTACTGACCTATTTGAATTTATTTCACTTAATTCATGCACCTGAGACTGACCTATTTGATCTTCCTTCTCTTTCTTTTTTCTCTGTCTCCTTAATTCCTTCCAGAAGCATTTCCTGAGCAACTACAAAATTGAAAGCATTATTCCAGGCATTGTAGATCAGACCTGAAGAGGAGAGACAAAACCCTTGCGCTCAAGGAGATTACATTCTAGTGGGAGAGGACAAACCATGGATAAGTAAACAATTGAATAGTACTTTAAATAGATGTTAATGGCGATATAAAATAAAATATATTTTATTCTTACTGTCTTTATTCTTTTCCAAAAATCAATTTTTCTTCCCAGGCTACAAAAGTAGCTTTGTAATGGTTCTCTCCTCCTATTTCTCCTCTTCTGATACATCTGCTTCACTGGTGTTCTTATAATTCAAATATTATGAGCTTCAGACCCTCAGCATCTCCCTGTTGACTATTTCACTGAACAAAAATACCTTAGCCTGATATTCAAAGTCCTCTACAAAATGGCTCAGCCTGTTTTCTAGCTTTTTCTTCCATATATCCTTATATATCCTCTATTCTACTCTCCAGCTAAAGGAATTAGTTAATTTCTATTACCAAACATATCTAGTTATTTTTTTTTCCTGACTCTTACTCTACTTTCTCATCTCCTCCATTGGATTCTCTCTCCTTTCCACTATTCATCAAAGCATAATTTGAAATGTTACTTTCCCAAAACACCCTTCATGATTCTATATATTTGTGTGCTCTCCTTCTTCTGAATTCTATAGCACTATTTTTTACCTTTTTAAAGGGTACCATCCTATTTTTTCTCACTTACTATAAGGTAAACTTCTTAATGGTAGGATTTTTTCTTACTCATTTTGATTTTTTTTTAATTTTGATTTTTAAACAGTACTAAGTACACTGTCCTGAATGTAACACATGAGCAGTAAATAACTCTTTTTCTTTCAAATTTTTATTTAAATTCCAGTTAGTTAACATACAGTGCACTATTAATATCAGGGGTAGAATTTAGTGATTCATCATTTACATAGAATGCCCAGTGCTCATAACAAGTGCCCTCCTTAATACCCGTCACCATCCAACCCACCCCCCCCACGAGCAATTGCACTAATTTTAGGTATTTACCCAAAGAATACAAAAACATTGATGTGAAGGGACACATGCACCCTGATGTTTATAGCAGCATTATCAACAATAGCCAAATTATGGAAAGAACACAAATGTCCATCAACTGATGAATGTATAAAGAATATTCCACATAATGGAATATTATTACTCAGCCATAAAAGAGTAGTAAATAACTCTTGAATTAAATTAACAATTGTGTGTAAGCTTGGCTACTACCTTATACTATCTTTATCCTAACAGGCAAAAAATGTCAATAAATGGCCAACATATAAAAAACTGTTGCCTCATTCTGGAGAAAATTGTTTTGATAAGTAAACACCTCAAATGATTAAACAGCTTCAGTTAAATTGTAAAAACTAACTAGGCAATAGAAATATATTGAAATATATCCATATTTACTTAGTTCAAGTGATGAGTAAAAGTACATCTTGCTTGCTGGGAGTGGAGGATGTAGGAAGGGAGAAGGGGAAAAGCTGAAGAGTAATTACTTTAGATATGACATATTAAGAGTTCCTTGAAAATGTGGACACATTATTAACAGACTCATTCAACATTTTTCAGTAAACATGCATGGAGTACCTACTACATGCAAAGCAAGCACTGTGCTAAGCCCAGGGAGTACAAAGATGAGTAAGATTTAATATTTGCCTTCAAGTAGCTGGAGCTTAGTGAGAAAAAAGATAAATAAACAGAGGAAAACGAAGTAAGTATTACAACAGAAAGATCTACAAAGTAAAACTGGAGGGAGAACTCAGGCAGGAGGCTCTGTAAAGGTTTCAGGTGAATTAGCTCTTCTAGTGAGAAAACAGCATGAAACCTGGAAAAAGCAGTCCTTTATACTTTCATAGTATTTATGCCCTTTTTAACTTGCAGATATTATAGTGATAAATTGATATTTTAAATAGTATTAATGTCACGCTATGGAGGTATCACTATCTTTTGCATGAACTGCTTTAAGGTATCTTATAAACTTTTGATTAAGCATCACAGTAGATGCATGCATTTATTTATTCATCATCCTTATAAAACCACACTAAACTAAATGTGAAAGAATTTTAAAACTTATTAAGCCCATTAAGATAAAAAAAAATAGGAGAGGAAAAGATATCAGATAAGTAATATCAAAAACATTTCTGAAATGTAGGAAGACGGATGAATAGTGAAAACTCAATAATTGGCTCAAAATTCACAAATCTATGTCTGAAATGATCATCTGAATCCCTACAAATGAAAAAAGATAAAACCTAATCTTCTCCTCAGCAGGCATAATCATTTTATATACCCAAAATAACCCATCCCAAAGCAAAAAAATAACCATTTGCACAATATTCACATGGTACAGATATATACAACAATTCCAAATCAATTTCCAGAAGCATCGAAAGTTCTAAATTGTTGATGCAACCACTAGCTTAACTAGCAAACATTTCAAAGTTCTGGGTTTCTCTTGAGAGGATACCACCCTGCCTCAAGAGCAGAGAGAAGGAATTTCTAATATGTTACCTTCTTAAAAACTGGATGAAAGAGATGCTAATATGCAATGGGAAAGTTTCCTATATATATTCATATATTTTATGGTCTATCATTTGTTAATATTTAAACTAATTGATAACATACTGAATTTTGTTTTTTTCTCACTGACGTAAACCTCTTGGATTTAACAGAGTCATGTCCATCAAAGCCTTTCTGGGGCCAAAAAATGAGCCTGTACACGTAAGACAATTCCAAGAAAGATATTTTCTAATCTTAACCAAACATTCCCCTTCCCTCCTCAGCTTGAAGCTACAGGGTAAGTTAATTCCAATACAAGAACCATTACAAAATCATTTTAGAAGACCCCTGACAACAGTAAAATTGGTCTCATTATCTCAGTGTACTCACACATTTTGTGCACAGGCTCAGGACATAAGGAGTCAAAACCACCTCTGATGCTTCCTGACAGATTGAAGATGAACCAGATTCCACAGGGGTGCACACGACAAGGACATCTAGAAGTCAAACAACAAAAAATTAACATCTCCAGTTTCTGTCTGTGCAGATACAGGAGCAACTCTGAGATTTTTAAACTCTGAGTGTACCATCAAGAGAATCAAGTCCATTTTTTTGTTATGCTCTGTTAGATTTCAAGATTTCATCAAAAATAGCATCATACTCTGACACCAGATCTTCTATGTCAAAAACTTACTCCTCAGTTTTCATTTCAAGAGGGATAGAATTTCACATAGGATGTTGGCTTTTCATGAAGATTTATAATGTTATAAATCTTGAATGTTATAATTAAACTTTAACTCATTCACAGAAAGAACATCTTAAAATGTCTAGCAGTAGGGTTAAGAAGCAAGCTTTGAGGAGCTGGTACCAGTTGGAGTCAAGTTTCTTACAAATAAAAATGGGATAATACTAGCACCTACTTCATGATGAAGATGTAGATTAAACTTAAGCATAGTATCTGACATATGATGTTTAAAAAAAATGAGACTTATTATTTTAATTATTAGTCCCCAATCACACAGAAAACAAGCTACAGTTTTATGGGGGCTTGGGGTTTTTTCTGTTTTGTTTTATTTTACTTTTTAAAATTTGTCTTGTATTGTTTTATTTTGTATTGCTTTTCTCTTTGGTTTTATCCTTTTCTTGTTCTTTTTGTTTGTTTCGTCTTCATTTTTTTTCTTCTCCTTTTTCTTTTTCCTTTTTAAAATTTTTCTCTTAATTTATTATTTTATTTTATTATTATTTTTTCATTATTTTTTCTGTGAAAAGCCATGATTTAAAAGAGTAACTAGCATATATGCCACAGCTCCAGCCAGCCCGCAAAGGTCACCAAGTACACAGTCTGCATAGGGGACATTATACACAAGACCCCTCCTCCAGTTTCAGAAGTAGCCATTTTGCCTAATCCATAGAAACAAACACAGAAAGTCAAGCAAAATGGAGGAACAAAGGAATATGCTCCAAATGAAAGAACAAGAGAAAAACTCAGAAAAAGAACTAAATGAAACAAAGATAAGCAATATGCCTGATAAAGTTCTTAAAGTAATGATTGTAAAGATACTCACTGAAGAAAAGAATGGAAGAACTCATTGAGACCTTCAATAAGGAGATAGAAAATACTAAAACCAATCAAAGTTGAAGAATACAATAACTGAAATAAAAAACACACTAGAGAGAATCAACTAAAGAGAATCACACTAGAGAGAATCAACACTAGAATAGAGGATGCAGAAGAACATATCAATGTTCTGGAAGACTGGGTAATGGAAAGTACACAAGCTGAACAGCAAAGAGAAAAGAATTTTTAAAAATGAGAATTGATTAAGACATCTTTTGAACATTAGGTGAACAAACATTCGCATTAAAGGGGTCCCAGAAGAAGAAGAGAGATAGAGAATGTAGAAAACTTATGTGAGGAAATAATAACTGAAAACTTCCTAACCTAGGGAGGGAAGGGAGTAGCATGATATATTCAATGTGATGAAAGAAAAAAACCTACAACCAAGAGTACTCTACCAAGTAAGGTTATCATTCAGATTTGAAGGAGATATAAAGTTTCCAAGACAAACAAAAGATAAAGGAGTTTATCACCACTAAACCAGAATTACAAGAAATGTTAAAGGAACTTCAAGTGGAAAAGAAATGGTTATAATTAGACATAAGAAAAATATGAATAAAAAGATGTAAACTATGAGAACATATACATAAAATGTGGAGAAGTGGGTATAAAAAGAAGAGAAGGAGGAAAAGAAAAACTTTGTTTTTTTTTGTTTCTTGTTTGTTTTTAGAATGTGTTTGAACTTAAAGGGCTGTCAAATTAATATGAACTGCTATTTATTTATGATGTTATATATGAATCTTGTGGTAACCACAAACCCAAAATCTATATGGATAAACAAAAAATAAAGAGAAAGAAATCCAAACAAAACATTATAGACACTCATTAATCACAAATAAAGAGAGCAAAAGAAGAAACAGAGAGGATCTACAAAAACAACCAGAAAACAAATTTTTAAAATGGCAATAAGTACATACCTATCCATAATAACATTAAATGTAAGTGGCCTAAATGCTCCAATCAAAAGACACAGAGTAGAAGAATGGAGGAAAAAAAAAAACTAAGACCCATCTACATGCTGACTAAGTTCAAACTTGAAAAACCCACAGCAAATCATCCTCAATGGTAAAAAACTAAGAGATTCCCCTCTAAGGACCAAGAACAAGACAAGGATGTCCATTCTTACCACTTTTGTTCAACATAGTACTAGAAGTCCTAACCACAGTGATCAGACAAGAAAAAAAAATAAGAGGCACCATATTGGTAAAGAAGTTAAACTCCCACTATTTGCAGATGATGTGATACTACACACAGAAAAACCTAAAGAGTCCACCAAAAAACTACTAGAAGTAATAAACAAATTCAGTAAAGTGGCAGGATACAAAATTAATACCCAGTAGTCTTTATATTTAATAACAACAAAGTTGCAGAAAGAGACATGTAGGAAGTAATCCACTTACAATTGCACCTAAAATAATAAAATACCTAGGAATAAACTTAACCAAGGAGGTGAAAGACCTGTACTCTGAAAACTCTAAAACATTAGTGAAAGAAATTGAAGATGACACAAACAAGTGGAAAGATATTCCATGTTCATTGTTTGGAACAATTAATATTGTCAAATGTCTGTATTACCCAAAGCAATCTACAGATTCAGTGCAATCCCTATCAAAAAACCAATGGCATTTTTAATAAAACTAGAACAATACTAAAATTGTATGGTACAACAAAAGACCCCAAATAGCCAAAACAATCTTGAGAAAGAATAAAGCTGAGGGTATAACAATCTGATATCAAGATATATTACAAAGCTATAGTAATCAAAACAGTATGGTACTGACACAAAAACTTAATGCATAGGTCAATGTGATAAGGAAAATACGGTATGTATTGGTACACACACACACACACACACACACACACACACACACACACACACAGAGGAATATTATATAGCCAGAAAAAAGGATGAGATTGTGACATTTGAGACAACATGGATGGATCTAGAAAGTGTTATGCTATGCTATAGATCAGACTGAGAAAGACAAAACCATATAATTACACTCATAAATGGAATCTAAAAAAAAAAGAATAAACAAAAAGCAAAATCATAATTATAAAAAGAGAGAGCAAATTGATGCTTGTCAGAAGGGAGGGGGATTGGGCATTGGGCAAAATGTGTGAAGGGTAATGGGAAATACAGGTCTCCAGTTATGGAATAACTAAATCACAGGAATAAAAAGCAGAGTATAAGGAATACAGTCAATATTGTAATAGCGATTTAATGGGTTATATGTTAGCTATACTTGTTGTGAACATAGCATAATGCATAAACTTGTCAAATCACTATGTTGTACACCTGAAACTAATGTAACATTGTATGTCAACTATATTCAAATAAAAACATTTTTTGAAGGAATATAATAACAGAAAAAAATGATCATCTTAATTGATGCAGGAAAATGGTTTTATGAAATCTAATACTCTTTCATGATAAATAGATTCAACAAACTGAGAAGAAAATTTCATGTTAAATAAACATTTTAAAGGGCATTTATGAACAACTCATGGCCAAAATTATATTCAATAATGAAAGACCAAAAATTTTCCCCTTAAGGTCGATGATGCCTGCTTTCACCATTTGTATTCAATACTGCACTGGATGCTCTAGCCATAGTAATTAGGCATGAAAAAAAATCTGTCCAAATTAGAAAAAAAGGAACAAAATTACTTTTATTCACAGACAAAACTTGGCTGCAGGTTGTAAAATTCCTCTGTGCCCATGCCTGCAACCAGCCTTTAGCAAGACTAAATGTCATGCAAGTCACATTTAAACTTTCAGTAACCCTGCTTTGGATGAGAGGGAAAGGATAATAAAATATATCTTTGATTGCTCTCTACTGCTTATGATGCTGACACTTCCATCTCATTGTACATTTAAAAATAAAAGTAAGGCTAGGCCTAATACAAGGTCAACTCTAACTTTTTCAAGAATGCAAAATAAGAGCTAACTTCCTCACTTCCCAGAAGCCATGATTCTTTCTATTTTAATAGCTTCATTCAAGGTATAGAAACCAGCGGTCAGTTGTCAATCTTCCCATAAGACATCAAGCACCCTTGATACTTGGATGCCTGCTGGAAGAGTCCCTAGAGCTCCATTTTGGTGACTGTTTTTATCTACCCAAATAGTTTATTACAAGAGAGAAACCCATTTATGCATCTCTCTCTATGGTGGCAGGGAGAGGAGGAAAATTTATATGAGTGTGAGAGTGTGTGTGTGTGTGTGTGTGTGTGTAAGTCATGTATAACTTGTATAGGTGCTGAGTACTATATATGTATATATTACCCAGGCAATTTATAATTTTCTCAGCAACCTTGAATGAAGGTATTATTGTGTTTGCCTTATAAAATAGAAACTGGGGATTCAAAATAACTTGCTAAATGCACAGAACACACAGAGGACTATACTAGTATTTGGATCCATACCATGTGACTATAAATCCTGTATTGTTTCCATTCTACCACACTCTACCAATGTGGCCACTACTTTAAAAAAAAAAAGAAAAAAGAAAGAAAGAAAAAGCAGTTATATCGAGTTTAAGATTAAGGGAACAGTTAACAGCTTTTTAAAACCTGGATCTATGAAATAAATTAATTATGCATCATTTCTTAAGAAATTCCTTTAATCTGCTAATCAAAACATATGTAATATGAACCCAGTTTCCACTATGTTTGAAACACATTTTATTCACGTTAAACAGGAGGCATATTTTATCCCCTGCTCCTTTCCTTGATATAAGAGATGATCACATACAGGTACTGTATAGATACTGTTCTCAACACAGCTACAAAAGGCAATTAAACTGAGCTTAGTAATTTTACAGTTTTGTTTCCAGCCTCAAATGGAATAAGGCTACATGTGAACCCCCCTTTTATGGGATCTTACTGAGATCAGAAAGGAATTATTCATTGATTAAGGCACAATAAATCTCCCACACACTAAGACTAATTTATTGAGCTATAAACTATGGTGCAATCACTGTTGTGCTATTGTTCATTCACACACAAGAAGAAAATTATAGATACCACTTAGAAAAAAATACTGACACCAAGGAATATTTTGTGTTTATATTAGATTAAGAGCTACTGGACATTCACCCATACAATACCAACACTAAACACAAACACACATACACACACACACTTTATCAGTAATGTTCTCATTTTATTCAATGATGATTTTGTTTAAGAAAACTAATAAAAATTCTGAAAAAAAAAACAGTCTGAAAATACAGGGCATCCGATGTTAAGAACAAATCTATGCTTTACACTTAGAGTAAAGTCAAATCATAAAAGAAACACATTGTATGTGTCACTCTGCAGCAAGTGAGTACAAGGCTAAAATGGGTAACATGCATTTAAAATTTCTTACTATAGGTATAGTATGTGCGACTGTAGAATCATCATTACTGAGTAACTACCCAAACTATTATGGGTGCATTGTATACTACAACTCTGAAAAATAATAAGACAAAAATTATGCTCTTTTGATAGACCTTGGAGCTAAAAGGGAAAACAAACTCACAGAATTGAAATAGATGAATGTAATTGCATATGCAGACATATTTGACACCTCACATAAACATAAATTCTTTCCTTTAGATTTCATCATGTATTTACTGAGCCCACAGCCAGGTATGGGGGAGAAACAGAGGTGAATGGGAGAGATGTCTGACTCCATGTCTAATGGGTCTTAATGCATAAATCTTTAAGGGCATATATGTACACCAAAAAGGCAGAGATGAACAAGCCTAAAGAGTGATGAGGGAGGGGCGCCTGGGTGGCTCAGTTGTTAAGCGTCTGCCTTCGGCTCAGGTCATGATCCCAGGGTCCTGGGATCGAGCCCCGCATCGGGCTCCCTGCTTGGCGGGAAGCCTGCTTCTCCCTCTCCACTCCCCCTGCTTGTGTTCCCTCTCTCACTGTGTCTCTCTCTGTCAAATAAATAAATAAAATCTTTAAAAAAAAAAAAAGAGTGATGAGGGAGGTGCTGAGGATTTAGTAGTGACCCACTAGCCCTCAGGATACAGTGATACCTACTAAACTAATAATAATAACTCCTATATTTTCATACCTCAGCTTCACTGAGGTACAAAAGTCATACATTTCATCTCTAGTCATAATTCTGGATCTTTCATCTCAGAGACCCACTCACTATACTGCTGCCATCCAAATAACCCAGTGTGGAAAGAGGGCAATTAGTGCCTAACTTTGTCTGATCAGCCACTTCTGACCTTCCTGATAACATCCTTGCACACCCAAAAGCAGGATTTCTACTCCTGTTTAGTACCTAGATTTTTCTTATTGCTCAGGGACTCTGTGAATAACACAAAGGGAGTCTACATTTCCCAGCCTTCCCTGCAGTTAGAGGGGGCATGTAACTGAGTTATGGCCAGTGGAATGTGAAAGGAAGTGATGGATGTAGGCCACCTTAATCTCTACTAGAGCAGGCTGCACAAGGCACCACACTCTCTTTTTCTATCTACTGCCTGTGGGACAGCAAGGTGAGCTTGTACCTACATGTTGAAGATGGTAGCATTATTATAGCAGGGGAAGTTCCTGAATCCTTGAATAACTATATGATACAAAACTTTCTGTACTTCTTTCATCAAGGACTAAGAACAAAGAATTTCCCCTTCAGTTATTGGTCACTTCAAAATAGTCTAGCAACCAAATTCTTGAAAGAACCAATACAGGTATCCCCACTTTTTGAAAGTTCACATTATACCACTTTGCTTTTCTGAAATACCTACATCTAAGTACCTGTTTTTGCTAATCAAAAGGAATTCAAAGGGGATTTTCACTTTTATGAAAAAAAGTGAAAATCAAAAATAGTGTGAAGTGTTTGTGTTGCAGCAAGCAGTTATAGAGGTAGTGTGCACCCTCAGCAGCAAGAGTGGCCCCCTACCAAGCTCCTTCCCTAGAAACTAAACTCAACATCTTAGCATCAAGCTACTATAGCTTGAACTATGTCTGTGAGCATCTGTTCTTTGTCTCAATTTATTTTGTGTATCCATTAGCAAGATGTGTCCTAAGGTTATCAGAAAAGGCTGACAGGTTATTTTTTGGGTCTCGGAGTGCTCAAAAAATTTTCATATAAATTAATGGCAATTATTTCTTTACACCATTTTGCCTTATAAAAGTTTTCATAGGAACACTACTTTCACATAGCAAGGAAACCTATATCATGTTATGCTTGTCTGTAAGGAACTAAGAAAAGAACTGAGGGTAGAAAGAAGACATAATGGATTGGTCAAAGAAAAGTAAGTTGAAAGCTAGCACTCTTTCTCTGAAGCAGAATTGTTCTTTTCTAAACCCATATTATTGCTTATGTAATTCTACACCACCCCCACCCCCATGACATCACTATCAACCCCACCCCCACCCCGTCCTAGTTCCTGGACTGTCCTACACTGTTTTTGCAATTTATGTCTTTCCAGACCCAACTCTTAAATTGTCTGCATAGGAAATCTTATCCAGGTAACACCCTTATCCTTTGATCACTTCTTCTCTGCATCCCCCGGCATCTACACATACTCCATTAGAGTGAGACCACTATTTGTCACATATTGGATTTCCCTGTGAGTGCCTCAAAAGCAGGAATCACTATTTTTGGCATCCCTATACCTAGTCCAGAACTGTGCCGACAGTATATACTTATAAATATTTGTTAAATCCATTCTTAATAACTGATTTGTTACTATTTGATAAAGTTTTTGTTTCAAACTTTTATTTTTGTCTTTCCAATAAGATTTCAAGCTGCTTGAAATCAGAGCTACATTATGTACTTTTTTCCCCTCATAAGCCTACTTTTGTGTCATGTATTAAGTAGATAACTAAATAAACTATTAAACCATCATGTGGATTTCACTTTATATGTTTTTCCAAATGCTCAGAGAATAGTTAGAAAATTAAAGCTATTTAGGAAAAAAAAGAAAAATGTGTATATTCTGTAGTTATTTTTGACTTTCCCTCTAATTCTGAGATATTTTCCCAGGGCATTGGTAGAAAAAAAATGTCAGAAATTTTCAGGAATAGGTACTGAGAGAGTACTCCTGAAAATGTCCTATTATTTCACATAGAAAATTAAAATAAACAATAGGCATTCTTTCCATTTCTAATAGGTTTGTAGTTAACCTCCTACCAGAAAGTTATCACCCTATAAAAAGTATATTTCCCATTACTTCTAATACTAGTCATTTTTCCTTATATTATCCTATATTTGCTTACCATATAAGCATTACCATTCATTGGTAAGATTATCCCTATTATGAGAAAAAATGTACCTGAAGCTACTTTAGTGTATGCTTCTTAAGATCATCTATTTCATTCATTAATTCTTTACTGCCTTATCTGCCTTCTGATTTTAATTTGGATTCCTATATAGATATGTCCATAGGAAAAGGCTATTCATGGATAGATCGGTATTCCAGTACATATAATGGCATCTTGTTCATTTACCCTAATAAATTTACATTCTAGGAAATTCATTAATAACTATGAAATTTGTTAAATGTGTACTTTTGCACAAAGACTGAGCCACTGGCTGCATGATGACAATGTTGATCATGGTCAACTGGACAAGGTAATACAGCCCAACGGAGAGCATCATGTTGGCCATCCAAAGTTCCTCTTGGGATATCCACCCTATTGTATACTTTATATCTCTTAAGCACCTGGTAATCTACTCATTTCAGGTCTTATCTTCTGAAGAATTAGTTTCAGTAGATAGCATTTAAGATTCCCCTTGATCTTCAGAATCCATGGCTCTAAGCTAGAGGTACCTCCAACAGAGACTATATTTTATTCCTGTTTGTATCTCTATTATGGACTGAATATGTGTATTCCCCTAAAATTCATATGTTGAGAACCTAATACCAAATGTGATGGTGTGAGGAGATAGGGCTTTTGGGAAATGATTAGGTCATGAGGGTAGAACCCTCATGTATGGGATTAGTGCCATTATAAAAGGAACCCAAGAGAGCTCTCTTTCCCCTTCCATCATGTAAAGACACAACAAGAAGATAGCCACCTATAAATCTGAAAGTGGACCCTTATATGACACCAAATCTGCCAGCACCTTGATCTTGGACCTCCCAGACTCCAAAACTGTGAGAAATAAATTTCTGTTGTATATAAGCCACCCAGTATATGGTATTTTTGTGATAGCTACCCAAATAGACTAAGACAATCCCTACTGTCCAACATAGTTCTAGACAAAGTAGGTAACCAATATGAACATGTTGGATTGCTTACTGATTTACTGTTTTAAATTTATTGTTTCCCCTTTATCTTAATTAGTTATGGAGGGTTATGGAGATTAGAGGTGGTGGGAAAGGAGAAATGTGCTCAACAGAAGAACTATGATGTGTAAGGCATTGAGGTGAGTACTACACCCTAACAACCATGAAAGTGGGTGTTATTTTATTTCCATTTTAAAGGTGAAGAATTTATAGTTCAGAGCAATTATTTGCTCAGTAGAACAATGGTAGTAATACAAACATAATTGGTAGCGTTTGAATTCCAGAGATTTTCTGTTTACCCTTCTACCAGTCTCTGCACATTTTAACACCAGTACATTACAGAATTCCTATACAAAATAAACACAGTAAATATTAACAAGATTAATGTCTCTACTGTTGTTCTCTGAGCTAACAGGAACTATAACAAGTGGTGATTATGTGGGACTTCATGATTTCTCTTATTTCTTCCCACCCACCCTTTATATTTCCCCTAAAACTTTGAGGCAGCTGTTTAGGAGCTACCTACCTCAGAAGTTTGTTTTTTTTTTTTAAACTGTATCTATCTTACCTACTTAAAAGAGGCAAACTGTATCCCTTTTTTTACTCTGGATTAGGAAAAGATAAATTTGAAAAAAAAAAAAAAAGACTTAGAAAGATGGCAGAGGAGTACGGGACCCTATTTCAACTGGTTCCCGGAATTGAGCTGGATATCTACCAGACCAATCTGAGCACCCACAAAACCAGCCTGAGATGTAAGAAGATCTGGATCTCTACAAACAGAATATCACAGGTGGTTGGTTTTGAGGTACGAAGCAGGGAGCCCTGATTCCGCGAGCAGATATCAGAGGATAAACGGCAGCGGGATGGTGCCTGGCCGTGGGGATCCTACACCACCAGTGAGCGACAGCCTCACGCGCTGCAGACGGGGCCCAGACTTGCAGACCAGTAGCAGCGGGGGAAAGGACTTCAGGGCAGCCCCCGGGGCGGAAACCCGGATTGGGGGGGTCACGTGGGTGAACTGGGAGCGGCTGGTGGTTTTAGAACCACAAAGGGCAGAGACGTGCCCTGACCTGGAGGCAGGACTGGGGGGTGCTGCGGAGGGGTGCACAACCCAGGCCGCTGCAGTTTATAGCAGCACTGACAGAAATGGAGACAGTGTGGCCTGGAGAGCTCACTAAAGAACAGACTGCAATCTCTCTGCTCTGAGGCAGAGAGTTGGAAACAGTCTCTTCTGCTCTGACTCACGGAAGAGACATGGAAAGCCGCCAGGGAAAGCTGCCAGAGAACAAAAGCCCCAAAAACTGATTCCCGCTGAACCCATCCCCCACCACGGGGGGCAGGGCAACTCCGCCCAAACAGGGTTGCCTGAGTAACAGCGTGGCAGGCCCCTCCCCCAGAAGACAGGCTGGGAAAACAAGAGGCCAGCAACCCTAAGGTCCCAAGAAAACAGGTGCATCTTGCTTGGGTTCTGGTCAATAATTTGGACTCTATATATTCCCTCAAACACCCATCAACAGAATGACTAGGAGGAGGAGCCCCCAAAATAGGAAAGACTCAGAGATTATGACTTATGCTACAGATTTACAAATGGATGCAGATATAACCAAGATGTCAGAGATGGAATTCAGGCTAGCAATTGTGAAGACTATGGCTAGAATGGAGAAATCGATTAATGGCAACATAGAGTCTCTAAGGGCAGAAATGAAAGGTGAATTGGCAGAACTTAAAAATGCTATCAATAAGATCCAATCCAATCCAGATAATCTAACAGCTAGGGTAACTGAGGCAGAAGAGTGAATAAGCGACCTGGAAGGCAATATAATAGATAAAAAGGGAAAAGAGGAGGCCAGGGAAAAATAACTCAGAATCCAAGAAAATAGAATCAGAGAAATAAGTGTTCCAATATCAGAATAATTGGAATCCCAGAGGGAGTGGAAAGAGAGAGAGGACTAGAAGATATATTTGAGCAAATCATAGCTGAGAACTTCCCTAATCTGGGGAATGAATCAAACATTCATGTCCTAGAGGCAGAGAGGACCCCTCCCAAGATCAAGGAAAACAGGCCAACACCCCGGCATGTAATAGTAAAACTTGCAAATCTTAGGACCAAGGAAACCATCTTAAGGGCAGTTAGGGGGAAGAGATTCCTTATGTACAGAGGGAGGAACATCAGAATAACGTCAGACCTATCCACAGAGACCTGGCAAGCCAGAAAGGCCTGGCAAGACATACTCAGGGTACTAAATGAGAAGAACATGCAGCCAAGAATACTTTATCTGGCAAGGCTGTCATTTAGAATGGATGGAGAGATGCAGAGCTTCCATGACTGGCTGAAACTGAAAGAATATGTGACCACTAAGCCAGCCCTGCAAGAAACATTAAGGGGGGTTCTATAAAAGGAGAAAGACCCCCAAGAGTGATATACAACAGAAATTTACAGGGACAATCTATAAAAACGTCTTCACAGGCAACATGATGACAATTAATTCATATCTTTCAATAATCACTCTCAACGTGAATGGCCTAAACGCTCCCATAAAACGGCACAGGGTTGCAGATTGGATAAAAAGACAGGACCCATCCATATGCTGTCTACAAGAGACTCATTTTGAACCTAAAGATACAACCAGACTGAAAGTGAAGGGATGGAGATCCATCTTCCATGCCAGCAGACCTCAAAAGAAAGCTGGGGTAGCAATTCTTATATCAGACAAATTAGATTTTAAACTAAAGTCTGTAATAAGAGACACAGAAGGACACTATATCATTCTTAAAGGGTCTATCCAACAAGAAGAACTAACAATTGTAAATATCTATGCCCCCAACATGGGAGCAGCCATCTATATAAGCCAACTGTTAACCAAAATAAAGAGTCATATTGATAACAATACATTAATTGTAGGAGACCTCAATACTCCACTCTCAGCAATGGACAATCATCTAAGCAGAAAATCAACAAGGAAACAAGAGTTTTGAATGATACATTGGACCAGACGGACCTCATAGATATTTACAGATCATTCCACCCTAAAACAACAGAATACTCATTCTTCTCGAGCACACATGGAACTTTCTCCAGAATAGACCACATACTGCATCACAAATCAGGTCTCAACCGATACCAAAAGATTGAGATTATTCCCTGCATATTATCAGACTAAAATGCTCTAAAACTGGAACTCAATCACAAGAAAAATTTTGGCAGAAATTCAAACACTTGGAGGCTAAAGACCACTCTGCTCAAGAATGTTTGGGTCAACCAGGAAATCAAAGAAGAACTTAAACAATTCATGGAAATCAATGAGAATGAAAACACATTGGTCCAAAACCTATGGGATACTGCAAAGGCGGTCCTAAAGGGGAAACACATAGCCATCCAAGCCTCACTCAAAAAAATAGAAAAATCCCAAATTCACCAACTAACTCTACACCTTAAAGAACTAGAGAAAAAGCAACAAACGATGCCTAAGCCATGCATTAGAAGAGAAATAATTAAAATTAGAGCAGAAATCAATGAATTAGAAACCAGAAACACAGTAGATCAGATCAACGAAACTAGAAGTTGGTTCCTTGAAAGAATTAATAAGATCAATAAACCACTGGCCAGACTTATCCAAAAGAAAAGAGAAAGGACCCAAATTAATAAAATTATGAATGAAAGGGGAGAGATCACGACTAGCACCAAGGAAATAGAAACAATTATTAGAAATTATTATCAACAACTATATGCCAATAAACTGAGCAATCTGGATGAAATGGAGGACTTCCTGGAAACCAAAAAGCTGCCAAGACTAAAACAGGAAGAAACTGACAACCTGAATAGGCCAATAACCAGTAACGAGATTGAAGCAGTGATCAAAAACCTCCCAAAAAACAAGAGTCCAGGGCCTGATGGATTCCCTGGGGAAGAAATAATACCAATTCTACTGAAGCTGTTTCAAAAAAATGGAAACAGAAGGAGAACTTCCAAACTCATTCTATGAGGCCAGCATTACCTTAATCCCCAAACCAGGCAAAGACCCCATCAAACAGGAGAACTTCAGACTGATATCCCTGATGAATATGGATTCCAAAATTCTCAACAAAATCCTAGCTAATAGGATCCAACAATACATTAAAAGGATCATCCACCACGACCAAGTGGGATTTATCCCCGGGATGCAAGGGTGGTTCAACATTCGCAAATCAATGTGATAGAACACATTAATAAGAGGAGGGAGAAGAACCATATGGTCCTCTCAATTGATGCAGAAAAAGCATTTGACAAAATACAACATCCTTTCCTGATTAAAACTCTTCAGAGTACAGGGATAGAGGGAACATTCCTCAAGTTCATAAAATCCATCTATGAAAAACCCACAGCGAATATCATCCTCAATGGGGAAAAGCTGAGAGACTTCCCCTTAAGATCAGGAATACGTCAAGGATGCCCACTCTCGCCACTATTGTTCAACATAGTACTAGAAGTCCTAGCAACAGCAATCAGCCAACAAAAAGAAATAAAAGGTATTCAAATTGGCAAAGAACAAGTCAAACTCTCTCTTTTCGCAGACAACATGATACTTTATGTGGAAAACCCAAAAGACTCCACCCCCAAATTACTAGAACTCATCCAGCAATTCAGTAATGTGGCAGGATACAAAATCAATGCATAGAAATCAGTTGCTTTCTTATACACTAACAACGCAACTGTAGAAAGAGAAATTAGAGAAATGATTCCATTTACAATAGCACCAAAAAACATAAGATACCTCAGAATAAACCTAACCAAAGAGGTAAAAGATCTATACTCTAGGAACTACAAAGCACTCATGAAAGAAATTGAAGAAGACACAAAAAGATGGAAAAATATTCCATGCTCATGGGTCAGAAGAATAAACATTGTTAAAATGTCTATGCTACCCAGAGCAATCTATACCTTCAATGCCATCCTGATCAAAATTCCAATGACATTTTTCAAAGTGCTGGAACAAACAATCCTAAAATTTGTACGGAATCAGAAAAGACCCCGAATTGCCAAGGAAATGTTGAAAAAGAAAAACAAAGCTGGGGGCATCACGTTCCCCGATTTCAAGCTATATTACAAAGCTGTGATCACCAAGACAGCATGGTACTGGCACAAAAACAGACATATAAACCAATGGAACAGAATAGAGAACCCAGATATGGACCCTCAACTCTATGGTCAAATAATCTTTGACAAAGCAGGAAAAAACATGCAATGGAAAAAAGACAGTCTCTTCAATAAATGGTGCTGAGAAAATTGGACAGCCACATGCAGAAGAATGAAACTCGACCATTCTCTAACACCATTCACAAAGATAAACTCAAAGTGGATGAAAGACTTCAATGTGAGACAGAAATCCATCAAAATCCTAGAGAACATAGGCAGTAACCTCTCTGACATCGCCCACAGCAACTTCTTTCAAGATACATCTCCAAAAGCTAGTGAAACAAAAGCAAAAATGAACTTTTGGGACTTCATCAAGATAAAAAGCTTCTGCACAGCAAAGGAAACAGTCAACAAAACAAAGAGGCAACCCACAGAATGGGAGAAGATATTTGCAAATGACACTACAGATAAAGGGCTGGTATCCAAGATCTATAAAGAACTTCTCAAACTCAACACCCAAAAAACAAATAATCAAGTCAAAAAGTGGGCAGAAGATATGAAAAGACACTTCTCTGAAGAAGACATACAAATGGCTAACAGACACATGAAAAAACGTTCATCATCATTAGCCATCAGGGAAATCCAAATCAAAACCACACTGAGATACCACCTTACACCAGTTAGAATGGCAAAAATGGACAGGGAAAGAAACAACAAATGTTGGAGAGGTTGTGGAGAAAGGGGAATCCTTTTACACTGTTGGGAATGCAAGTTGGTACAGCCACTTTGGAAAACAGTGTGGAGGTGCCTCAAAAAATTAAAAATAGAGATACCCTATGACCCAGCAATTGCACTCCTGGGTATTTGCCCCAAAGACACAGATGTAGTGAAAAGAAGGGCCATATGCACCCCAATGTTCATAGCAGCAATGTCCGCAATAGCCAAACCGTGGAAAGAGCTGAGATGCCCTTCAACAGACGAATGGATAAAGAAGATGTGGTCCATATATACAATGGAATATTACTCAGGCATCAGAAAGGATGAATACCCAGCTTTTACATCAGCATGGATGGGACTGGAGGAAATTATGCTAAGTCAAATAAGTCAAGCAGAGAAAGTCAATTATCATATGGTTTCACTTATTTGTGGAACATAAGGAATAGCATGGAGGACATTAGGAGAAGGAAGGGAAAAATGAAGGGGGGGAAATTGAAGGGGGAGATGAACCATTAGAGACTATGGACTCTGAGAAACAAACTGATGGTTTTAGAGGGGAGGGGGTTGGGGGGATGGGTTAGCCCAGTGATGGTATTAAGGAGGGCAGGTACTGCATTGAGCAGTGGGTGTTATACAAAAACAATGAATCATGGAACACTACATCAAAAACTAATGATGTACTGTATGGTGACTAACATAACAAAATTAAATTAAATAAAAAAAATAAAAATTAAAAAAAACAAAAAAAATTTTTTTTAAAAGGCTAGGGAAATAGATGGGTCATCAGTAGGATGGCTTGAAGAAGACTGTGAACCAACTTACAAGATCCCCAATTAATATCAGTTAATAGACAGATGGCTTTTGGAGTTTGTTGGCCACTAGTAACCAATACAGCCTGAATATAAATCAGAGTACCCCAGAGAACAATGGCATATTTTCCCAGGAGCCAATAAGGTTAATTTTTTTCTTTTTTATTCCCCAGAAGTAATTAAATTCAGTGACCTAGCACCCCTTAGGAAATATTATTTAAAATGCAGTTTCATGGGAATTTGCTCTACAATAGTAATCCCACCTTAGCAAGAAAGTTGTAGACGCATAATTTTACCTCTCTTATCAAATAGAAAAGATTCTCCATTTTCCATCTCTATCAACAAGTTGGTAGGGGCTTTATTACTTTTGTATATTTTTAAATCTAGCACTATCACTTTGGTCAATCTATCCTGGGACATTGTATCTAGAATCAACGGCAATGTAGAGTAATAAACACATAAATCACTTTGTAATCATCAAATTGAATAAACATTTGTGATTTTTTCATGTCAAAGGCCTAATCAAGTTATCATTTTTAAATGTGTATATATTAATTTTTCATTAAACACTGTAATCTTTGTTAATATATTTTACTAAAAATGATATAAGCCTCTTCTCATTAACTCTCATGAAGCCACATCCAAACTTCTTTCTGTTCACCATCACCACCTTCTACTTTTACAGTTCTCACCTGAGTCTAACATAGAAAGCAAGTTTAGAAATTCTCCTAAACAAATGGACACATTAGAATAATCTTTCTTTCATCAATATTATTTAAACTTTGTTTTTAGTACTGAGAATACTAAGGAAATTTACTTTCTGTAATTAACTTCTGCCTAATATGCAAAACATGTTAACTTCATAATTTTAATATAACAATTTTTCTCACCAATTTCATCTGTTTATCCACTCATAGCCGTATACATTTTTAGTTACATACATACGTATTTTTAAAATTTTTCATGAAATATAATACATATACAGAGAAGTTTATAAATGGCTGAGTGAATTATTATAAAGCAAAGCCCCCACATAATTACCTCCTAGATCAAGAAACAGAACATTAAAATCACCATTTGGAAAACTCCTTTTGAAATAATAACATCTAAGCAATGATCACCAATGACTGCTAACCTTACTGAAAGAAAGACAAGTGGATTCTACATTCTTTCCAACAGAAGTAAACAAAACCATCTCTATTCTCCCCCTGACCCTCACGGAGCCTAAACCAAATCAAACCTTTAATTCTAACTTCCAGTTTACAGGAAATACAGGAGACAGAGGAACATTTAAACAACAACAGGGAGAGGCAATTAACAAATATCAAGACTAGAAAACTCTATAGGGCAAATAATCTAGTTTCTTCAAACAACAACAAAAATGTAAAAAAGGAAAAGAAAGAAAATGAGAGCTTAAAGACAAAAAGGAACTAATTGTAGAATAACCATATACTTTTTCATCCAAAATAGGATATTTTAGAGAGCTAAAAGGGATACCATTGAAATAGGACTCTGGAGAATCTAGTATGTACAGTCACACCACTCAAGAGAAATAGCAGTCAAATAAAAGAGGTTAGCCATTTTGTGGGTCCTGATTTGAACAAAGGAACTGTTAAACAATTGAGAATATCAGGAAAATTTGAATACTGATTGGATAACTGATGATGTTAAGAAACTAAATTTCTTAGTGTGGTAATGGTATTGTATGTTTTTTAATAACTTACGTCTTAAAGGTACATAAAAAAATTTCTATATTTGAAGAGATATGATACATAAGATTTGCTCAAAAATGATCCATGTTGTAGGTAGGTATAATGGGGTAATAAAGATGAAATAAAACAGTCCATAAATTCATAATTTATATATTTTTAAATCTATATTACATATATACTGTAATATATACCGCTCTAGCATATTAATTTTCCTTGCTATATTACATTTCACTGTATGACTACAACATATATATTTATCCATTCTAGGATGATTGGACATTTGGATCCTTTCCAGTTTTTGGCTATTACAATGTATTATGGGGACCTGTTCATATATTCCTATTAGATGTGTACCATGGAATGGAATTAGTATGTCAAAGGGTATGCCTATCTTTAATTTTGGTTGATGATGCCAGTTTTTCAAATTGATTGTTCAATTCATATCCTCACTAGCTGGGTATCTTAGTTTGTTTGGGCTGCTATAACAAAATACTACAGACTGGACAGCTTATAAACAACAGAAATTTAATTCTCATAGTTGTGGAGGCTTGAAGTCTGAAATCAGGGTGCCAGCACAATCAGGTGAGGGCCCTCTTCATGGTTCATAGCAAGTACCTTCTCTTTGTATCCACGCAGAGAGACAGAATAATGCCATTGATAAACAGTGATCCTTAATTTTGATGTTTTAGTTTGAGTTCTTCCAAAATAGAAGGAGCTAGAGATTTCTCTGAGACCTCTTTTATAAGACACTAATCCCTTTCATGAGGACTCCATCCTCATTACCTCATCATTTCTCCAAACCCCAACCTTCTAGCACTATCAACATTGGGAGTTAGGATTTCAATATGTGAATTTTAGGGGGACACAAACTTCAGACCATAGCACTGCATAGAAGAATTTTTACTGCTTAAAATTTGGTATTGTCCTTATCTGAACATTAGCCATTCTGGTAGATGTGTAGTGGCATCTTATGTGCTTCAATTTGGATTTGTAGTTGAGTACCTCTTCCCTATGTAAATGGCTTATATACAAAACAAGTCTATTTTTCTAAAATATTATCTCTTTATTTATAGGTTTTCTTTCTTATTTATTTATAGGTTTTCTTTTTTAAATGTTCAGGATATAAGCTTTATTTGATTACATTTTGTGAAAATATCTACTCCTATTCTGTGGGCTTCTTCTTATTCTTTATTAACACCATTGGTAAGCAGTGATTCTTAATTTTAATGTTGTTTTAGTTTGAATTCCTCCAAAAACAGACCCAAGACAGGCACTTGCATGTAGTAGTTTAATTGGGAAATTATCCTAGGTATTAGAGTTGAGGGACTAGGAAGAGTTAGGGAGGAAAGGATATATAAAGGTGTGTTTTTTACATCACCACTCTAGGAAGCAGGGCTTAATTCTGCTACAACCTCCTGAGAACTGTACAGAATCTAGGTAGATTCTGTAGGACAGGGGACTGAAGCATTTATCCCAGATATTGCCCTCCTGTTTTAGGACTGTGCTTAGGGTCATTAATCCCATATTTTCAGGTTGTGTTTGCACATTGGCTAAGAGAATCCTTGGTACTACAAAAGGTCCTGGGACAGAAACTATGAAACAGTCAGAGAGGTGAGTATGAGTCAACACAGAACTATCCTTCCACTAGCTATGGCTGAAATTAGAGATGAGTCAAGGGAATATGACATGAGCACCAATGGCAACTGTTAAAATGTAGGCCAATTTAATATTTTCCCATGATTAAAGCATTTTGTGTGCAGTTAAAAAAATCCCTAACCCAAGGTCACAATGCTATTTTTCTTTTTTTTAAAAGATTTTATTTATTTGACAGAGAGATTGACAGCGAGAGAGGGAACACAAGCAGGGGGGGTGGGAGAGGGAGAAGCAGGCTTCCCACTGAGCAGGGAGCCCGATGCGGGGCTCAATCCCAGGACCCCCAGATCATGACCCGAGCGGAAGGCAGACGCTTAACGAATGAGCCACCCAGGCGCCCCCACAATGTTATTTTTCTATAGGATTATTTAAATGTAATTTTTTTGCCATCACATTTAAGTATACAACCCTACTGAAATTTATTTTTGATTAGGGTATGATGTACAGTCAAGTTTCACTTTTTTCCATCCAATTCTTTCTGTACCATATACTGAAAAGTCAAATCTTTAGCTATAATGTCATCTTTGTACTAGTCAAGTATACAGATATGTGTGGCTCTGTGATAGACTAAAGGTGACTGCAAATTCTTTGTCACTCCTCCCATTGACAGGTAGAAAATATTTCCTGCCCCCTCCCATCCCCTTGAATCTGGGCTGACCCTGTAACCTACTTTGACCATTAGAATGTGGCAAAAGTGATGCTGTGTGAATTCCCAAAGTAAACCCTAAGATATGGGTAGTTTCTTCTTTTGTATGTTTGGAACACTCCTTCTTAGAACTCCTTAGAATCTTGTGAGAAGGCCGAACCTTGCAGAAAGGCCAAATGGAGATTTGAGATGCTGTGATCAACAGACCTAGTGATCTCTCAGCCAAAGGCCAGAACTAACTGCTAGACATATTAATAAGCCATCTAGGAAATTCTGTCCTTGTTGAGATTCCTGAAGACTATAGCTCCAGCTGACATCATTTTGAGGAAAAGAACCATTCTGCTGCATCCATAGAGTCATGAGAGAAAATAAATGGTTGTTGATGTTTAAGCCACTAAGTTTTGGGACAATTTGTTACACAGCAATAGATAATGAAAATAATAGGCTTGTGGGCTCTCTGTTCTGCTCCATTGGTCCATCTGTCTATTCTAGCCATGCAATCTTAATTCCTGTGGCTTTATAGTTAATCTGGTAGAACAATTCTTCCTACCCTGTTCTTTGTCATTAAGATGATCTTATCTATTTTGACAGTCTGTATCTTTATGTAGATTTTAAAATTTGCTTTTCTTTCAAGTCTCAAAAATTACCTTTTAGGCTTTTGAACTGAATTGCATTCAATCCATAAATAAATTTGGGGAGAATTAATATCTTTACAATATTGAATATTTCAATTATGCTACAGTTCTCCATTTATTTAGGTCTTCTTTAGCATCTCCCAATAACATTTAGTTTTCTGTATAGGTCTCTACATTTTTGTTAGCTATGTGTCTAATTAATTAATATTTTTATGTTATTGAAAGATGTTATAAATTGCATTTTGCCTCATTGTTACTGGTATATAGAACTACAATTGATTTTTATATTATTCTTATATCCAGCCACCTTATTAAATTTGCCGAATAATCCTAAAAATATTTCCATAGATTTTTTATTTGATATGTATCCAATCATATCATATTTAATAGAACTTTTACTTCTTTCTTTAAAGCCTTATTTCCTTTTTCCTTATTTTTCTTTTTAATTCCTTATTACAAGTAGAACATTACAGAGTAGCATTCTTGCTTCACTCTTGATCTCAGACAAAAGATTTTAACATTTCACCACTAGGTATGATTTCCTGCAGATTTTTTGAAAATACCATATATCAGATTAAGGAAATTCTTTTTTCCTCCAAGTTTGCTAAGATTGTATATCATGAATAGATATTGAATGTTTTTGCTTATTTTACTGAGGTAGCCATGCAATTTTTCTTTTTTAATGTAGTAAGTTAATATTAATTAATTTTCAGATGTTAAATCAACCCTGAATTCCTGGAATAAAGCCTACTTAGCCCTGATATGTCATCCTTTTTATATACTGCAGGATGAAATTTATATTTCCTTTAGGATGAATAATAATGTGGTTACACTTATAATCATGTGTTTATCAACCTTTGGTATTAAGGTAGAAGATATTGTGGCATGTGCTTCTGGCTTCTGGTATTTCTGTTGAGAAGCTAGATGCCAGTCTAATTAATGCTTCTTTAGAGTGGTCAGGGGTGGGAGGGATGGGGTGGCTGGCTGATAGACATGGGGGAGGGTATGTGCTATGGTAAATGCTGTGAATTGTGTAAGACTGTTGAATCACAGACCTGCACCTCTGAAACAAATAATATATTATATGTTAAAAAAAAAAAAAAGAAGAAGAAGATCGTAGGAAGGGAAAAATGAAATCAGAAGAGGGAAAAAGGAAATCAGAGGGGGAGACAAACCATGAGAGACTGTGGACTCTGAGAAACAAACTGAGGGTTTTAGAGGGGAGGGGGTGGGGGGATGGGTTAGTCCAGTGATGGGTATTAAGGAGGGTAGGTATTGAATGAAGCACTGGGTGTTATACGCAAACAATGAATCATGGAACACTACATCAAAAACTAATGATGTAATGTATGGTGATTAACGTAATAAAATAAAATTAAAAATAAATAAATAAAATAAAATAAAGGCTTAAAAAGCACAGAAAAGCAATCACAGCAGCTAGGACTTGAAGACATTTGGGTAAACCAGACACTTTTGACTCACACTTCCCTTAGGACATCTATAAATTTGCAGCACAGGTCACAGGTGCTGAAAAGATGCAGACAGTGACATTCTGATGCTCTAGAGCTTCCTGCAGTCTAAGGGACTTGGAGAAACAAAAATTGGAGTATGGGACTACCAAAGCAGCGGGACTTAATGGTCTAAGATCCTGGAGAAAGAGGAACTGCAAAGAAATGAGCCTATGCAGGGGTGGCTCAATATCCACAAATCAAACAACATGATATACCACATTAATAAAAGAAAGGATAAGAACCATATGATCCTCTCAACAGATGCAGAAAAAGCATTTGACAAAATACAGCATCCATTCTTGATAAAAACCCTCAACAAAGTAGATATAGAGGGAACATACCTCAACATCATAAAAACCATATATGAAAGATGCACAGCTAATATTATCTTCAATCAAGAAAAACTGAGAGCTTTCCTCTATGGCCAGGAACAAAAAGGGATGTCCACTCTCAGCATTACTATTTAACAGAGTACTGGAAGTCTTAGTCTCAGCAATCAGACAACAAAAAGAAATAAAAGGCATTCAAATCGGCAAGGAAGAGGTCAAACTTCCACTATTGCAGACAACATGATACCTTATGTAGAAAATCAATAAGGTTCACCAAAAAATTGCTAGAACTAATACATAAATTCAGCAAAGTCACAGGATATAAAATCAATGTACAGAAATCTGTTGCATTCCTATACACCAGTAATGAAGCAGCAGAAAAGGAAATCAAGGAATCGATCCCATTTACAATTGCACCAAAAACAATTTTAACATTGTTAAAATGTCTGTAGTACCCAAAGAAATCTACCCATTTAAGGCACAGCTTATCAAAATACCATCAGCAATTTTCACAGAGCTAAAACAAACAATCTTAAAATTTGTATGGAACCACAAAAGACTCCAAATAGTCAAAGCAATCCTGCAAAGAAAAGCAAAGCTTAAGGCATCACAACTCTAGGCTTTAAGCTATACTACAAAGCTGTAGTCATCAAGACAGTATGGTACTGGCACAAAAACAGACACACAGATCAATGGAATAGAATAGAAAACCCAAAAATGGACCCACAACAATATACTCAACTAATATTCAAAAAGGCAGGAAAAAATATCCAATGGAAAAAAGAGTCTCTTCAACAAATGGTGTTGGGAAAACTGGATAGCAACATGAAGAAGAATGAAACTGGACCACTTTCTTATTCCATACACAAAAATAGACTCAAAATCGATGAAAGACCTAAATGTGAGACAGGAAACATCAAAATCCTAGAAGAGAACACAGTCAACAACCTCTTTGACCTTAGCTGTAGCAACTTCTTACTAGACACATTGCAGGAGGCAAGGGAAACAAAAGTAAAACTGAACTACTGGGACTTCATCAAGATAAAAAGCTTCTGCACAGTGAAGGAAACAATCAACAAAACTGAAATGCATCCTACAGAATAGGAAAAGATATTTGCAAATGACATATCTAATAAAGGGCTAGTATCCAAAATCTATAAAGACCTTCTTAAACTCAACACCCAAAAAACAAATAATCCACTTATGAAATGGGCAGATGAATAGACATTTCTCCAAAGAAGACATCTAGATGAAAAGATGCTCAATATCACTCATAATCAGGGAAATGCAAATCAAAACCATAATGAGATACTACTCCACACTTGTCAGAATGGCTAAAATTAACAACACAGGAAATAACAGATGTTGGGGAGGATGCGGAGAAAGGGGAACCCTCTTACACTGTTGGTGGGAATGCAAACTGGTGGAGCCACCCTGGAAAACAGTACTGAGGTTCCTCAAAAAGTTAAAAATAGAACTATCCTATGATCCAGCAACTGCACTACTGGGTATTTACCCAAAGGATACAAAAACACAGATTCAAAGGGATACATGCACCCTGATGTTTATAGCAGCATTATCAATAATAGCCAAATTATGAAAAGAGCTCAAGTGTCCATCAACTGATGAATGGATATATATATAATTCCATATATATATATATATATATATATATATATATATATATATATATATATGGAATATTACTCAGTCATCAAAAAGAATGAAATCTTGCCATTTGCAACAACATGGATGGAGCTAAAGTGTACCATGCTAAGCAAAATAAGTCAGTCAGAGAAAGATAAATACCATATAATTTCACTCACACGTAGAATTTAAGAAACAAAATAGATGAACACATGGGAAGAGGAAAATATGAGAGAGAGAGGAAAGCAAACCATAAGAGACTCTTAGTGATAGAGAACAGAGTTGAAGGGGGGGATGGGATAAATGGGTGATGAGTATTAAGGAGAGTACTTGTTATGATGAGTACTGGGTGTTATAGTTAAGTGATGAATCACTAAATTCTACTCCTGAAACCAATAGTACACTACATGTTAAGCAACTAGAATTTAAATAAAACTTTGGGAGAAAAAATAAATTAAAAATAAATTTTAAAAATACCTTCTCTGAGGGAGTTTTATGGTCATGAAAACAAAAGAAAGAAATGAGCCCAACATTTTGCACTCATTTTCAACTTTACGCACTTGGTGAACCTTGAGCTCAAATCATTATATGACCTCTATCTTTTCTATACCTCTTTTCAAATCACTCTTTCCCTGTGCTCCAGCCATGTAGCCATCTCTTCCTTCCCCCCCTGGTTTCCTGAATGCACTGTTCTCTCTCACAAGAAGATTATCCATTCCGTTCTAATTACCTGGAATTATTTCCTCCTTCCTCCCATGGAGCCATCTCCAGAGGCATATAGGAACTGCAGGACGGATCTGATATCCTAACAAGAGGGTGAATGGACAGAAGACTTCTAACGGAACAGTGAAGGAAACAAGAAGTAGGAAAAAAGAAAAAAGTCTCATACATGCCAATTATAGGAGATTTCTGTGTGGATTGATAAGTGACTTAATGGAAGAATAAATATATATTTTGTATTATCTGCTGGATTCCAAGGATATGCATGAACAACTAAAGGTATAACTTTCTAGTAAGGTACTATACCTACACTCTCTCCCAAGTATTATAGGCATAGCTAGGATCTTAAAAATCTCTCATACCCTAGTTCAAATGGATGCCTTCTTGATAGATCTCCCTACATTCACTATTACCTCCAAATTAGGCTTGTCTTCTTTTTTTTTTTTTAAGATTTTATTTATTCATTTTGAGAGAGAATGAGATAGAGAGAGCATGAGAGGGGGGAGGGTCAGAGGGAGAAGCAGACTCCCTGCCGAGCAGGGAGCCCGATGCGGGACTCGATCCTGGGACTCCAGGATCATGACCTGAGCCGAAGGCAGTCGCTTAACCAACTGAGCCACCCAGGCGCCCTAGGCTTGTCTTCTAATAACAGATAAACTTTCTTAGTATTGAATTCATCACATTTATCTTACTTTGTAATTTTATATATATATCAGTGTTATTATTTGGTTATTGTGTCTTTCTATCACTAGGTTGCTCATAAAGTAGGACCAATGTGGTTTATCCCTGTCATTGTATTCACAGAGCCTAGTATAATGCAAGACACCTAGTAGATACTCAAATGTCTTTTGAATGGATTAGTGAATAAATGGGATATGAAAAGCATCTCTTTTATTGGAACATAATCCCATAGAGGAAGCTGGAGTTTATCTTGACTAAATGACAGTATTCACAGAGTTATAGGCCTGGCTGAGGAAAATTGTTTCAAATATTGTAGCCTAAACACGAGGATGGGTTTTTGCTCCAAAATGAGTAAAATAATTATAGTCAAGTTATATACAATTTTAACAACTTATTAAATAAGCTACCTATAGAGTCTTTCATTTAAGAGACAACTACTGAGTGTCCATCTTATATAGTCTGAAGATTTCATCTATGCCCTCACGGTGTTCACAGGCAAGAAAAAAAATAAACAATACCTTCTAGTATCATAGAAGGAAATGATGGTACATGGTAAATGGGAAAAAGCATGGTCTTTAGGTATTTATGGTTCTGGATTCATAGCCCACCTCAGTTTCTTACTATGTGCCACTGGGACAGTTATTTAACTTTTCTGAGTCTCACATCTCACATGTAAAATGGTAATAGTATCTACTTCATGGTGTTGTTTTAATGATTACTTGAAGAAATGCATGTAATCTTAGTACAGAATGGGCACATAACAAATGCTGGGCAGATGACATCCAGAGAAGAAAGAACATGAACTTTGGAGTCAGAAATTAGCATACCTGCTTGAACACTTGCTAATGAGTGACCAAAAGAAAGTTACTTCACACTTTATGACTCTCAATTCTCTTCTCAATAAAATAAGCATAATAATATTAAGTTACCCTGCAATTAAAATTTACAGAGTCACCATTTATAAAATTCCCACCACATTTCATGGTAGAAAGTAAGCATTCAATAAATGGGAAATGAGAAAAAAGAGGAAGAGGAGGAGGAAAAGGAAAGGGAGGAGGAGGAGATGTTATGTTTGAGGTACCATATGTTCATACACAATGGAAATACATAGCAGACAGTAAAAAAAATGTGTATCCACAACTCAGGCAAAAGGTTGGATTGAATATTTTGAGCTAGATCAACAAAACAAATTCATTGATGTTATTCTCTCTCAATACATATTATTTTCTCCAAACTATTTAACACAATTTATAATTACACATTTATTTGTTTACTAGAATGTGGTCTTCTTCGCCAATTGGCCTCTATGATGGAAGGACTATGTTTTATTGCTCAGTGTAAAAAACATAGTCAGGACTCAGCAAGTACTGTTAACTTAGAATTATAAACTGAAAACCTCTTTGTAAAAGAAAGATCAGTTGGTAGGTGCTCTTAGTTTGGAAAAAAAAAAGAATCATAAGAAAATTGAAATTTAAATACAGAAATGACTACAGTACCATAAGTTATCCCAATGATTTGGACTTAATGAAACTGGTGAAAATATTTCTAAAATGTAATTAAAATGATATCCCCATGAACTAATGCCAGTATGAATAGGAAATACCTGTTAACATCATTGTCTGATGTGTAGTAGATGAACAATAAATATTATTGAATTAAAGATAAATTTATGAAATCAATCATAGTCAGTGTATAATGATTTTATTAAAAGTCAATTTTTAAGACTCCCTGCAAGTCATACAAAATATTTAAAAGTGTATCACCTAGCCAAGGAAAATATAACAGAGAGAAGGATGTTAGAGAAAAACACAATGATTATAACTATTTTCACACATAGTATCAGTTGCAAAGTTCAATTTGTCTTATAGTTACTTATTGCAACAACAACAACAATTTAAGCCAGGAATCTTTGGGAGATTTTTCAACAGAGATTACTGTTGATGCAAAACAACAGATGCTATTATTCAATGGAGATAGTGGTAAGAATAAAGTGAAAAATAACATCGAAGAGGAGAGGAGAGAAGAGGACAGAAGAGGAGAGAAGAAAAGAAAAGAGAAAAGAAAACAAAACAAAACAAAAGAAAGAAAAGAAAAGAAAGAAAAGAAAATAGATACTCTAGCCTAGAGAATAAAATAGGGTTACAAATGTTAATTTATAGGAAATGAAGTCAATCAATGTAACTTTTATCAAACAGCACATATCCTGCCAATTAAAAAATAAAAACTGCATTATTTTAGTTAGAGAACCAACAAAATCGTTTAAAAAAATAAAGTTTTTAAATCAATGAATTAGATCATATAATGTATGTGGAATTCCATACTTTAAGAGTATGGAAACACACAAATACATACTCAATAAAATAATTAAACAGATACAATAAAATACTTTATTTTAAATTACTAAATCAATACCTGATCAAATAACTACAAAATAATGAAGCAAAGAATTTTATAAAGGACCTTTACATATAAAGGACCTAAATCAACCTTCTCCATAGGCAAATAGGCAAAAAAAAATAAAAATAAAAAAAATAGGGTACCATAGAGGGGAGGGGTCTTTTAGGATGTTATAAATTGCCTAGAGCAATTAGAGGTTTGAAATAATGCAGTAAAAATAAAACATGTAGAGAAGAAAACATATAGAAATATATTTTGGCATTGGAATTAGTTACTTTTATTAATAACTTAGATATGGGAGGAAACTGTAAAGAAAAAAGTCAAGGATGCATTTATATGATTCTAGAGCACACAGAAGCTGCCAGGGTACGGGATTCAGATTTAAGCTCCATCAATATGGGTTTTTTTTTTCTTTTTTTTTTAAAGAAAACATTTTTTTCTTTCTTTTCTTTTTTTTTAAAGATTTATTTATTTGGGGGGAGAGGGGCAGAGGGAGAGAGAGAGAATCCTGAAGCAGACTCCCCACTGAATGGGGAGCCCAATGTGGGGCTCAATCCCAGGGGTCTAAGGTCATGACCTGAGCCGAAATCAAGAGTTGGCAGCTTAACTGACTGAGCCACCCAGGCACCCCTAAGATTTTATTTTTTAAGTAATCTCTACCCCAGTGTGGGGCTTGAACTCACAACCCTAAGTTCAAGAGTTGCACACTCCACTGACTAAGCCAGCCAGGCACCTCATGTTCCACCAATATATGTTTTAAATGATTAGTATTTGAGTTTCCTGGGAAAAAAGTATAGAAAAGGAATACATATCGAAAACCAGATCCAGAGGAATTCCCACATTTAGTGTTAGGATAGAAGTGAAATAACTGGTAAAAAGAGGGGGAAAGAAGTAGAAGAAAATGAGAATAGTCTCTTGAAGCTTCTTGTAGGAGAAGGGCCAGTTTTTAAAAGGAGGAAGTGGCCAATTGTGCCAAATGCTGCCTGGAATATGCTAAAACTTCACTCCCACCTTCCACAAACAATTCCTTCCACCAGTTTCAGCCTTGGACTCTAGATTAAAAAAAAAAATCTAAGAATATCTCCAATTTTCTATCTGAAGAGTAAAAAATATTTAGGCCTACATATAAAAGGACAAAGTGAATAAATAAAAATGTGTCAATTTTCAGATATGGGTAGTAATCTGGGGTAATTTATATTTAATGAACATTTTACTACATACTAAGGTAAACCACAAAGAGATGAAATAGCTAAATATTTTTAAAGCAATTGCTAGAAAATGACAAGAAAAGAGTATAGAATATTAGATCTATAAAAGAGTAACTTTTTCAGCTTTGAAGCAAAGAAGAAATAAGAATGGAAAAGCTGAACATATTTTAAAATGCAATCACTTAGAATCTCCAATCAATGAAAATGTCCATAAGATATAATGGTTGAGGTTACTAAAGGAGTTTACTCGACCAGTCATAGACAGGCAATAATCAACTTATCTTCCTCACCACTGTCCCTGACTGATCAGATCTTAAAGCTACTTGTAGTCAATTACAGAAAGTGTAAGTTCAGTCCACTCTAATATCAAAACTCCAAGCCATAAATTAATGCAATCCTTCTTCTCTTCTCCAGTTTTGGCCTACCCTAGATTCATAAATCTGCAGAATGAGAAGGAATATAAGCACCTTCTTTACTTTTTCTTTACTCCACTTCTTCATAATCATTCTCTGGCTGTTATTTTAGTCTCTCTAGAGTTGGGTCTGGGAAAGATGGATTATGGGAAAGGGGCTGTTTTTGACATCAGGGCCTGCTTGTTTTCTCCTGAAGCATTTCAGAGAAATTCTCAGTTCCTTCAAAGTAGAGGATACCCTCATGTTGTCTTTTAAGACAAGTTCCCTCAATCAGTAGTTTCTGAGGCTTTGTCTATTGGAAAAGTCTTCCCCTACCCAGAAGACTTGCTTCTACCAGAAGATGACTCTTGGACTCTCCAGGGTAGAGTCCCTTTCAAGATGATACAGTCAAGTTCCCTTCCCCTACTCCATTTGGACAAGGAAAAATCTGAACATCTTTGTCCCATCTGGGAGTAATGCAGCTGGCTCCTCTCTACAGGGCCTAGGTAGCCAGGCTGTCACTTTTGAACTTCTCAGGCATGCGTTGAATACCAGTCTGTGTAACTTCAGTGTCAGGAGACACAGGGCACTGAAACGGTTACCTTAGAGCTCATCCAACTTCACTTGAGCTGTAGAAATATCCCCTCTCCTCCTCCTTGGGGAGTGAGAGAAGAGATGCCACAGAACACATGTAACTCTCTCTTCAAAGAAATTCTAGGTATCTGATCTCTGTCCTCTTCTATTTTATGCCCAGATTATCCTATCTGTATAACTGATTTGTTGTGTATTGTTTTGTTTTCAGCCAAAACTCTGAGACAATGAGAAATTTCACAATTAGCATGTTGCTTCACTGTCAGAATTTTCTGGCAGGTGTTCTTTCATTGCTGGTGATGTTGTAAATCAGTACAATGTTTTAGAAAGGGTTATAAGTCTTTCTACCTAGTAATTCTGCTGAAAATACTACCCCAAAAAGTATGAAAAGATTTATGAATGTAGATATCTACCACAGCATTCCTTGTCTAAAGCAGTTCCCAGATGAGGAATACCACTTATGGTTAAATGATAAGAAAAGCGGTTTCCTCAGAAATTTATATTAAGAATTATTTTTATTTGTTTTATCTCATTTCAACTTTTGTATATCAGAACACTTGATGCCCTCCCTTAGTTTGACTTCCTGATCTTATGTTCATTATTCTGGGTCCCAATTTTGTTTGAATTTTGTTGTAGATGAGATGATTTTGTGAGATCCCTCAAGTAACTTATAGACTAAAGCAGACATAAAGGAAAAAATGAATGAGAAAACCCCAATAAGAACAAATGCTCAGCTGTCCAAATAGAAAAAATGAAATTGCTTGAGGCAACAGTCACTCAAAGATATCACATCCCCCCACCCAGACCATCACAACAATTTAATCAGAATCTCTAGGGGTGGGCTGAGACTTCATTTTCCTTAAGCACCCCCCCACAGGTGATTCTAATGTATAGCCAAGGTTGAGAACCACAGCCATAAGGATTATTGTCTAGACAGAAAATGGGACAAGCAATGGAATCCATGAATAATGTATATTATGCAGCCATTCAAAATTATAACTATGAAGAAAACCAGGTAGAAGATAGTATAACCTCTAAAAATGGCACACAAAGCCCCTTATTATCTTGTCTCTGTTTCTACCATCACATTTGTTGCTCCCTTCATGGGCCTCCAACACATCCCATGTGTTAGTCTCGTCAGTTAATTTGTAGGTTCCTAAACATGCCCGGTACTTTTAGGCCTCAGCCTGATTCTCTTCCTCATCCACCTAGATCATTCCTCCTCCTTGCTAACTGACAGCCGAAGTGCATTCTCCTATATAGATGGCTTTCCTGACCTTCCAGGCTGACCTGGATGCTTATGAGTATTATAGCACTTCCTGCTAAAAATGGAACATGTCACACTGTATTGTAATTGTTGGTTTATTTACATTTCAGTTTTTATCACTTTAAAAACAGGAACACATTTTCTTCATCTCTGAATCCCAGTACTTATCAAAGTGTCTTAGCCCAGAGGAGGTGCCCAAAAGACAATGGGTTGAATTTTTAAATGCATATGATTTAGTAGAAATGCATATTATATAAGCATTAAATACATATCCTATAAATGAAAGGAAGGAAGGGAAAGAAGGAAGGGAAGGAGGGAGGAAGGAGAATACTAACATTTACAGAATAGAATATATTCTAAATGACAATATTTATAACTTCAAGTAATTCTCACAACATACTCTAGAGTAAATATTATTTTCCTTATTTTACAGGCGACAAAACTTAAGGCCAAGAGGGTTATTTTTTTAAGATATATTTATTTATTTTAGAGAGAGAGTGAATACGAGCAGGGGGGAGGGGCAGAGGGAGAGGGAGAGAGAGAATCTCCAGCAGATTCCCCCCTTGAGTGCAGAGCCCAACTCTCGAGGGTCTGGATCTCACAGCCCTGAGATCATGACCTGAGCCAAAATCAAGAGTTGGACGCTTAACTGACTGAGTCACCCAGGTGCCCCAAGTTTTAAATAAATTATCCAACACTGAGGAGTTAAAAAGTACCATTTTCAAGTTCTGAACCCAGGTTTGTATAACCAAAAGTACTTCGCATTTTCAAAATTAAGTTATATTATAGCCTTGATTTAGGAGGAAATTACAAGGTGTTTGAGGTTCGAGGCTAAAGGTAGAGTAAGTCACCAGCAGATAAGAAAGCCAATACATTTCCTATAATGTTCAAAGTAAATCCAGTTACAGTCTTTGTAGAGCAAATTCAGTAAAACTATACTACTGAAAAAATATCACAATAATTTAATATTCTTAAGTGTGATGTTTTTGTGCATTTAACCATTCTATATTTAAGCCTCCAACAAAATTCTATCATATTTAACACTGTTACCAGAATTTCCCTGCTAGGGTATATATAACCATTCTACAAATTAAGTTTTTCAGGACCAAACAGTATTGAAATCCTTTATTCCCTCGACTTCCTAGCACTAAGTCGATCAAAATTGAAAGAAAATATGTAGTACCTATATCTCTGTGCTTATAATTTGTGATATCGTGCAAACAAGTTATTTTGAGATTTCATAAGATGTGTTAGCAGTAAGAAACAAGCAAGAGAAACTATCCTAAATCCACAAGCAAATCCATAATAAATAAATGTAAGTATTAAGCAAGATGCCTTGAAAATTAAGGGCAAACACCTATGGGATGCAAAGAGATTACAAAGCTGAATTCTCATTTTCCATTTTCTCTAAAACCCTAAAATATGCTGAAAAACAGGAAGTTTCAAAAATAAGAGCAAAACTCTTTCTTATTTCTATAGTTGAGAAAATTAAGGCTCAATTCATAAGAGTCTTGCCCAAATACTCACGGCTAAAGCAGTTAGCATTTTAAATCAGTTCACTGAGAGCCAAACCCATCTTTATACTAACCCATAATGTGTCTCTCCATTACTGGTCTCTCTAGTCTTGCAAAATCACACCAAAAAACTCCAAGGTAGACCTGCTCTGTTTATTTCATTCCTTTTCCTCCTTTGGTCAGAGCAGTTGTTTTTTAATCTTGCTTTGTTTATACTGCCTGTAGCATAAGATTCCTAGCAATACTGTTATATTTCTCCTTGTATTTTTGTTATGCATATAAAGCAATATATTTATTTATTAACAAGTTCCCAGAGAATGCTGTATAAAATGATTACATATTACTCATAATAGCAAATTTTTGCATTGAGATAAACATTTCACTATTGTTATGGAAGACTAACTTAAGTAAAATGATTAAATGAGGAATAGACACAATGCTCAATACTGGAGATATATTGTTAGTGGATAGGAAATGGAAAGGAAGGAAAACATGATTAAAGAGACTCTCAAAATGTATCTAGCCACCTCCAATGAGGACAAATGTCTTTAACCTGACATATTATATCTCAGGGTATTAATAGAATTGCAAGCGAGATTACTGAACCACAGTTGACAGTATTCAAGGAAATGGTTGGAAGCTAGATGGTATTCTTAGGGGGTAGTGGGAAGAAAATGTAACTACAGACAATATTCAAGTTTGTCAAATTCAAATGCCTCTAGGGGGCAGACAAGTAGTATAAATGAGTGAGGTAGACCAGTAGGGGTAGAGTGAAATGGGGAGCACAGGCTCTGTCTAGAGTGAGCAGCACTACTCAGTTTCAATCAGTTGTTGGTATGAGGGCATATGCCCTTTAGTTGGCAGGCCCTATAATTTTTCAGGAGTACTCAAAAATCCAGATTTTAATGTAAAATATTACCATCCAATTGCAAAAAGTATTTACAGGTCAAACACAAAAGAAATAAAAAATCAGATGAAAAAATTCTGTCTATGCTGGATTCAGATATCAGCCACCAATTTATAAATGTTTGCTATTTTTTTCCATTTGGAAATAAGAAAAGTAAGATTTCCTTCAGAATTATAAAACTGACATAAAGCAGTATGAATCTGAGATATAAAAGTAATCTAATGAAAATGAAAGACTTCCAGGCAACCAAGTCTTGACTGAATGAATGAATATGAAAAGACCTGTCAATCTGAAAGAGACTGTTATGTCTAGAAGAGAAGAAAATAGGTGTTCTAGCTCACAGATTTGAACAGTTCATTCCTAACCTAAGGTATCTAGCTTGAGGAGACTGCTGCAGCTACCTTATTCCATTGAATAGTTGATTCAATTTAATGCCTACCAAGCTAATCCTCTCAGTCAAATTTCAGTGTTATGTAAATCAATATACAGAATTCTATGGTCTCCATGAGAGTTGTGTCTCATTATAATTTGATAGAATAATAGCTTTGTTTGTACATCTGTCTCCAATGAATTGGGCTAATGGAAGTTCCTTCCTGAGAAACAAATCCATTCATAGCATGCTCAAAGGTGAAAAACAGCTTGAATTTTGGCAAATTCACTGAAGCAAATTCTACTTTCTGAGTTGTGTTGGTGGATACCAGCAAGCTTTTTCCTAGAACTACCAAAATTTACCAGCCACCATATTTTTTACTTTATTAGCACCAAAAAACTAAAAATGTTGCAATTATCCAACAGGCAGGAAAAAAAGGTTGGGAGATTTCTACAATCAAATAGAATGGTGAGTTTAACATCAATCCTGAGTGAAATTCCAGGATGGAATGATAGTTTGTCAGTACATTACAGAGATAACATGGATTCAGTAAGCATAATTTTTAAAATTAATAATAAAGTTGTTAAACTGGAATATTTTGCAAATGTAGTAGACACAATATACCTAAACTTTAGAAATACTGAAACTCGAACAGTTCTCACTAATGATTTTAACAATTCTCCTTCACTCCTTACTTGAATAAACACAGAGAATTTTTATCACATTTTCATATCACAAGGCTACATAAAGAAATATAATGGCTGACAGAACCAGAAATCAAAATGATAGAATGGAATGGGTCCAAGTAATATTTATATGAATTAAATTTAAAATCTTTCATTCCAGTTCCTAAAACCAAATGTCTAAAGCAGATTTTTAACATCAAAATATGCATATTTGGGGAGAAAAACTGAACTTTTTGGCAATAATATCAAATTGAGTAAATAGCATAATTAATGGAAGCTTAGTTCAACGAAATTTAAGGTTTCTTCATACATATGAGAAGGGTAATAATTAGTGATGATTTTCTATAAAGTCAAACCCACATGCAGGTCTGTATTCAGGCCCAGGTACCATTTGTTAACAGGCATATAGGCTTATGAAACTCATTTCGAAAAGAGGACATAATGGAGGGCAATTGAAACAAGTTATATGGGAAAAGAATTGAAAGAACTAAGGATATTGGGCCTTCAGATGGAGAAATTCAAGTAAGATATAAGAATCATTCTCTGGTACAGCTACTGTGGAAAAAAGTATGGAGCTTCCTCAAAAGTTAAAAATAGAATTACCCTATGATCCAGCAATGGCACTAGATATTTACCCAAAGATTACAAAAATACTAATTCAAAGGGATACGTGCATCCTGATGTTTATAGCAGCATTATCTACAATAGCCAAATTATGAAAACAGCCCAAGTGTCCATCAACTGATGAATGAATAAAGAAGATGTGATATATGTGTGTGTGTGCGTGTGCGCGTGCACGTGCGCATGGAATGGAATATTACTCAGCCATAAAAAAGGAATGAACTCTTGCCATTTGCAATGACACGGATGGAACTAGAGAGTATTATGCTAAGTGAAATAAGTCAGTCAGAGAAAGACTAATACCAAATGATTTCACTGATATGTGGAATTTAAGAAACAAAACAAACGAGTAAAGGGAAAAAGAGAGAGAGAGAGGCAAACCAATAAACAGACTCTTAACTATAGAGAACTGATGGTTACCAGAAGGGAGGGGAGTGTGTGAAATAGGTGATGGGAATTAAAGAGTGTACTTGTTATGATGAGCTCTGGGTAATGTATGGAAGTGTTGAACCACTCTATTGTATACCTGAAACTAATATTACACTGGATGTTAACTAACTGGAATTTAAATCAAAACTTAAAAAAAAAAAAGAATCATTTTCTAATATCTGAAGAGTCACCATAATGTCAAAAGATTTGTTCAGTCTGATCCCAAGGAGTAGACTTGGAACATGATACAAGTTTCAGGAAAACATTTCAGCTCACTGTAAAGAATTTTCTCAGGATCAGAGATGCCCCAAGAACAAAATGGTCTGTCCCAGGATGCAGGGATATTTATGTGGGTACTGAATAACTACTTAGGAGAACTATTACATTTGGGTTTCAAAAACTGAATGGCTCACTGGATTTGGCTAATGATTTCAAATACTTGTCTGAAAAACTTAGTGTTTTAAGGATTTCCTTGTATATATGATTCAAATCTAATTTTAAAAAGACTCATTTTATTTTCTTACACCATACACAAAAACAAATTCAACATGCATTAAAGACCTGAATGTGAGACCTGAAACCACAAAATTCCTAGAAGAAAACATAGGCAGTAATTTCATTGATTTAGCCATGGAAAAATTTTTCTAGTTATGTCTCCTCTGGCAAGGGAAACAAAAGCAAAATATACTATTGGGACTACACCAAAAAAGCTTTTGCATAGCAAAGGAAACCATCAACAAAACAAAAAGCCAACCTACTGAATGGGAGAAGATATCTGCAAATGATATATCTGATAAAGGGCTAATATCCAAAATATATAAAGCACTTACACAACTCAACACCACAAAACCCCCAAATAACCCAATTAAAAGTGGGCAGACGACCTGAATAGACATTTTTCCAAAAACATACAGATGGCCAACAGATACATGAAAATATGTTCAAGATCACTAATCATCAGGGAAATGTAAATTAAAACCAAATGAGACATCACTTTATACCTGTCAAAATGGCTAAAATCAGAAACACAAGAAACAACAAAGTTGGCAAGACATGGAGAAAAAGGAACCTTTGCTGTAAGAACACAAATTGGTACAGCCACTGTGGAAAACAATATAGTGGTTCCTCAGAAAATTAAAAATAGAAATGCCACGTGATCCAGTAATCCCACTACTGGGTATTTATCCAAAAACAAAACAAAAAAATTCAAATAAATATATGCACCCTTATGTTTAATGCATCAGTATTTGTAACAGCCAAGATACGGAAATAACGCAAGTGTCCATTAATAGATGAATGGATAAAGAACGTGTGTGTGTGTGTGTGTGTGCACGCACACACACACACACACACACACTGGACTATAACTCAGCCACAGAAACAAAACCTTGACATTTGCAATAATGGATGGACTAGAAGCTACAATACTAAGTGAAATAAGTCAGAGAAAGACAAATACCATTTGATTTCATTCACATGTGGAATTTAAGAAACAAAACAAATAGACAAGCAAAGAAAAGAAAAGAAAGAGACAAACAAGCAACAACAAAAAAAAACTCAGATGCTTATTAAATAGAAAAAACAAACTGGTGGTTGCCAGAGGGGAGGCAGTTGGGGGATGGGTTGAATTTAAATTAATTAATGAAGTATAAATAAAAATACTTGTTCCTCTATTTTCACAACTTTAATTTTTAAAACACACTGAAATGTGTTAAATATAAATATTATTCATTTACCAGTGTGTTTTCCTATGTCACCAGTTATTCCATTTGGTTACCATTCTGGCAGGCGTTTTCTCCAGCACAGGTGTGCCCCATATTCAGCTAATTGCTAGACACTGCCATGATGTATAAGCATAGCACATACTCTCTGACAGGCAAAAGTTGATTGCATGATAACAAATGAATACATAGTAAAGTGTGTCCTGAATAGTATTAGAGATAATTTTAGTGTTTTATTTTAAGTTTAGGTACTGTTCTCTGACTGGGGAAGGAATGTAATCTGTTAATAGTTAGAGTTACCAATTCAATCTTGAAACCAAAATTCCCACCTTCTATCTTTCAAGCTTCTATATCTGTTCGTTAAAGAGGATAAAATCATTGCAAGACACTCTTTTATAGGATAGTTATCATTTTTAACTACTCATCTGTATTACTCAGGATGATCTAATACTGTGCAACCAAGAAAAAACACAGAACTAAATGATAGTTGAAGCATCCAGAGGAGAGCAACCAACATACATATCCTATAATTTCAAATGTTGTGATCATCATGTTGTCCTGGACTCATTGACTGATGTTATGGTAAGATATATTATAGAGGCGCCTGGGTGGCTCAGTCAGTTAAGCATCTGCCTTCCACTCAGGTCATGATCCCAGAGTCCTAGGATCAAGCCCAGCATCAGGATCCCTGCTCAGTGGGGAGTCTGCTTCTTCCTCTCCCTGTGTGTGCTTGCTCTCTTTCTCTCTCAAGTAAATAAATAAATAAATCTTTAAAAGAAGAAAATATTATAAACATGAACACATATAATATTTTGGGCTAGTAAAATGTCATTTTTATCTGTTTAATTGCTGGGGATTCTGAGAAAAATTTCAATTTTAAAATGTATTTTCTGATATTTAAGTGTATATAGAAAATACTAGCATAATCATTAAAATTCTTTAAAACCTGTGAACCTATGATTTTATGTGATTTAATACTGATGGTAGGAAAACCCTAGCTTGTCTTTACTATGTCTTATAAATAGTTTTCTAAAAAGGGGACAGCCCTAACTTAAACAATGACATAGTGTTTCAATACTACATTAAGATATATAGATTGCACCCTGTAACTCCTCAATAGATCTGCATGTTTAGTGGAGGTATTTCAGACACAATGCTTTAACTCAGTGTTTATTTTAATCAAAGGGAAGCCTAGTACAGAAACAGTCTAAAACGGCAATCTTCTGACTTGAGTTGGAAAGCCCAAGAATCCTAGGGTTCTATAAAAAGCCCAACTGGAGAACTAAGGCCCTTTCAATAAAAACATCAACTGTAAAAAAAAAAAAAAAAGATATATAGATATCAAATAAACCTCTATTTATAAACATGCCTTTCCCTCAGTTCACACTTCATATTTACAACATGCAGGTTATTGAAATTCACCCTGTCCATTATGTAAAGTATAAATGAGGTATAATTTAAATATTAAATTATTTTGTTCTAATCAATTACACCATATGTTTGTTTAGTTTCATGGAATTAATGTGAAAGCAAGATTGTAACTATTCAGGAAACAAAATTATTCAAACCCTTTATAAAAAAGTAGCATATGGTATTTTTAGAAAGACAATGAAAAATATAGTATTTGAGAATGAAAAAGCAAGGAAGAAAGATTCACTTGACCTCATAGAAACTGACAGATAGAAAGTGAACTTATTTGACCAAGTGACTTTGGCTGTCAAGCAATTTCCTGTCCTAAACAGCAATCTGGCCCAGGCCTCAGAGTCATCAGAATAAAATCTGAGAGCCATTTTACAGGAGAATCAAATAAGATTTGGAATGAAAATTTCACTGCAAAGCAAGAAAAATTTGCAATAATTTTCTATAATATAAGAAGACTTTTTTTTAGCACTTTTATTGCAGAAGCAATTCTAAATAACAGAGCTTTTCTTATAATAGCATTTCTATAATAATGGTGTTTTATAACAGAAGTGCTATTATTACAGAAATGGCATTATAATAGTGGCAATATTATTGTTGAATCTCTCCTATAACAGAAGTGCTAAATAAGCCTATCTATATTAAAGAAATTTCAAATTTCTTCCTGCTCAGAGCTAAAAGTGCTTTGGCCACTTTCGTATGATCATATTACAAGCAATCTTATATGGGTTGACCCAACATTGAAAGATATGACCAGTTCACACAGACTCCCAGGAAACCTGACATTGAACTAGGAGTCAAAACATCTGAGTTATAGTCTCAACTCTAGCATTAGCTACTCAGTGACCTTGAGCATCCTGATTCTCCTCTGATCCTTTTCCTCCAGTTCAAAAAAAAAAAAAAAAAAAAAGAGAGAGATTCTTTATAATTATCAGTGAAAAACCTTCCTATTACTAAAAAGCTCATTTGGTCCCAAATCCTAATAGCATCAATTACACAGTTTTACTTGTTTTAAACTCATTGATGTGCTTTGTAGTTGTATTTATTCCATTGGAATAAATTTATATTCTCAAGTTGAGCTAAATAAATGTAAGAATTGTTTTGGGAAAAAAAATCTTCCCTTAAATGGTCAGCCCAGAGCCATGAATATAATGGGTAATTTTTCAATTTTAATTAAAATGCATTTGATAACAAAGTTCTAAAAATCCAAGCAGAATCAAAAAATAACAGTTTCATTCTGAAGTTAGAATATTATTCAAGATCTTGAAACATTTTCAGATTGAAGTAAAGCAATAAAATATTAGAATAAGGTTGGAAGTGATAAAAAGATATCATGTTCAATAATAGAGTTCAAAAAATTGCCTCAAAAGAAATCTTATGTCCATATCAAATATATTACTGTAAATTTCACTTCTCATTCAATAAAGTATATATTGCTTTGCCATATATTTAGGGAGTATTCATCAAAAGAACTTAACTATATATGGAAATAAGTAAGTAAATTTAAGTTTATAAAATTCTACTTTTTCTTAAAGACATAATCCTTTGATGATGAGTTTACAGCAGAGAAAAGACAGGAAAGATTTTAAGTTTCAAAGGTACTGATCTTTTTAACATTAAAATAAAATCCTATATATTTCTAGGTTGATACAATTAGATTACATCATCTGGTAGGGATATAGTTTGAGAAACAGTAAGGTAAGGGAATTCAATATATACTCACATTCTCCGCAGGCATTATTTTCACATTTTTAGACTATCTTGAATGCTTTCAGTGTCTATTCTGATAAAATGAACTTATTTTATTATTGATTTCTAGCAGAAGATTTTGTTAAAATATATATACATACACATACATGTGTATGTGTATGTTTCATAAATGTATTTATATATGTATGTATGTACACATGTATATAAATATCACATATATACACTCTATTGCCACCAAAGAAAAAAGAATTCTCTTTGAGATAATAGCCATACCATTTTTATTCATCATAATGAATGACAGCCATCAAGAACTATCATTTAAAAAAATTTTAAGACCTTGCAAAAAAAAAATGGTAATAACATTTTTAACCCAAACAGAAGAGCTAGAAAAAAAAACAAAAAGAAGAGAGAATGAAGGAAAGGTAGAGAAGTTAATGATTATTTTTAATAAATTACTAAGAGAGAGACTCTAGGCAGGGACTTCATGAGTCCTACTCTGGCTGCACAAATGTTCATACACCCACACATAATCCACTTACTAAGGCCTATTAGGTCAATCTCAAAGAGAGTGGTACTGAAATCTCAAAATACTGGGATTTAGTCTTCAGTAAGATATTTAGTTTCCCTTTGTTCTATGAGGAACTGAGGTGTAAGATAGATTAAACATCTGCTTGTGTGCCAGATCCCATTCTACCTAGATATTTTGATATCATTGATAGTTTATTCAATGTTTACTGTTCTCAGAGGTGATTATAATTATTATCATCATATGAGAAAATTGGAAGCGCAGATGAAATAAAGCCCCTTAATCTAATGTGACAGCTTCCTGACCAGCAGAAAACCTACAAGTATATTGGTCAAGAGGCGGGAGGAATTGGACAGGATGGATCAATCTGGCAGACTCATTCTTTGAAGAGTTTCTCTAAATGCTTGGTGGAGCTATGATCAGTAACATTCATAGGAAGATCCACAAAATATCAAAAAGAAAAGCATCTTAAATATTGCCAATTACAATTCCTCTATTCTACACGTGAGAGAGAGAACCTACCCAGAGTCTGATTCCAGACTTGCATCCTGGGCTTCCGTCTTCCAATTTGATCTCTGTTCTCTAAAGGACAGGACCTCTCTCCATGGGCAGCACATATTATTAGCATTTTCACTAATTATCTCTATCATTAAATCATGATAGACAGAAAGTCGATTTTGCAGTCTTCCTCCAGTGAGTAATAATATCAAACTGAGAAAACTCTTTTGCAGGAGGTGCTAAAGGGAATCGTCTTAGAACATTAAGGAAATCACTTGACTTCTTGTGCAGTGCCTCAGGTAAACCAACACAGGCTTCCCTTCATAACCATACTGCACCATTATCTAATACAGGAGTTCTAGATTGTCTTTGTGCCACAACCCCCTTCTCAGATAGTGTTTTTAATTTCATGAAAGCAAATACATACATTAAAAAAGCAAGTACATGAAATTTCAATATGAAAATCATTTTTTAACTGTTTTATTGGGGTGTGATTGACACCAAAATCTATAGATATTCAAGTTTGGAGATAAGTATATATCCATGAAATTATCATCACTATCAATGCCAGAAGCTTATGCATGAAAAGATAAATTATTATTCTTTATGATTTCATTAAATAATAATATGTAGCAACATTTCTAATGATATTAACTTAAAATAGTGATGAGGGTAAATAATTTTTGAATTATCTATAATAATTGTAGTGTAATATTAAAATATCAATGATATCTGGGCGCCTGGGTGGCTCAGTTGGTTAAGCGACTGCCTTCGGCTCAGGTCATGATCCTGGAGTCCCGGGATCGAGTCCCGCATCGGGCTCCCTGCTCGGCAGGGAGTCTGCTTCTCCCTCTCCCACTCCCCATTTGTGTTCCCTCTCTCGCTGTGTCTTTCTCTGTCAAATAAATAAATAAAATCTTTAAAAAAAAATAAAATAAAATATCAATGATTTCTATTAGTACTAAATCACAAGTACTATTAACACCACTTGTGGTTTGTTGCCTTCTTTCATAAGTGAAGGAAGTGTTAAGTTTTATTACAGGTTAATGAGAATAAAGATGTAATTTTGCTCTCTGAATTGTATCCACATACCTCTTGCAAACCAGATTTTAAAAATCCTGATTCTAAAGAAAGTTGGATAGTGTGATGAAGTGTGATAATGAAGTGTGATTAGGTGTTTGAGAAAGAAAACTTTCTGGAGGTTTTATTTAAGTTCCTAGGAGACTGACCCACAAAAGAATAGGATTCCTATATCCCCCAGACTCTTAATGGCTTGTGGCATAACATCCGTGTTCCAAAATTCACTTTACATATTCAACCTTAATTAGGGATTTTCAGTGCTTGAAACAACTGAAATTTCTCATAGAGTCTTTGCATTCCAGGGCTCTAAACATCCAGAGGAAAGGGGAAGAACTGGGAGGGAGGAGTGTGAAATATTGGGAATTAGTTGATTTTTTACCAAAAAAAAAAAAATCATCAGGCATCACATAGAGAAGGGAAGTAGGGTTCGAGTGTAATAAAACCAATTAGTGGCTCAAAGGATAAGAAGCCACATTTTGAAATAAAAGAGTGATAATTTTAAGCAGCAAGAGAGAGATTAGAATAGAGAAGTGATAATGCTATGCAGTTTAGTCAGGAGATGTTAGGAAACTGAATAGTAAAAGCGGGGGGAAACACCTCCATGAAAACAGCTGCCGAAAGTCATCATCTCTTAATTTTTGGATCCTGGTTACAAAGATTTTGATTTACCAGTTTATCTTTGTATAGTGTTATCTTTTGTTTTTGTTGTTTTCAATCATATTCCTCAATTATTCATTTCTCTATCATTTCTCTTAAATTGCTCTTTCTTCTTTGTCATTCATAATAAACAATCATCCCAGTTTTCTTCCTCATCTACAAATTCTATTATTTTCTCCACAAATTAAAAATAGTCTCCAAAATCAAACATTGCTTGCAAGTTTTCTCCCCCAATTCCTAGTTGTTCATTAGCACTCAGCATCTTGTATGCACAGTATCAGTTCACCATTCAAAAAGCATGTGGAAAAATACATGTGGTATTTACATAGACTATGTGGAGCTAAACATTCTTGACCTCTGTAGTCTGTGGGTACCATATCAAAATGAAAATGTGGTCCACCAGCCAGCATCCTAAAACCTCATGGGGCTGAACTCAGGATAAAGAGGAAGCCCTCTGACTACCAAGACCCAGCAGACAAACCATGGATCATGGCAAAACAACACTCTGGACTTTAGGTCCCCACTTACAGAATGGGAATATAATATCAGGAATTCTTTAGAATAGAGTTAGAAATTATTACAATGACTACTTGTGCAGGCATTTGATGTTTCTTCTGTTTGGGCTTCATTGAGCTTCTCCAAACTGTGGGTTTATAATTTTTTTTATTATTTCTTAAAATATCTTTGAGCCCTCTCATTTCTGTCCTTTTGGGAATCTAATTACATGCATATTAGACTACATGGTATTATACCATATGTCATTAATACTCTGGGTTTTTTTCCAGTCTTTTTCTTCTCTGTATTTCATTTTGGATGGTTTCCATTGCTATATTTTCAGGTTAACTGATCTTTCCTCTGTAGTGTCTAATCTGCTATTAATTCCAGCCAGAATATTTTTCATTTCAGATGTTATATTTTTCATCTAGAAATTTGGGTCTTATTTGTATCATCCTTTCCTCTATCTTCTTGAACATAATAAATGTTATTTATAAGAGCTGTTTTAAACTCCTTGTCTGCTAATTCTATCATCTCTATCATCTGGGTCTATTTCTGTTGATTAAACTTCTCCCATTAAGAGTCATCATTTCCTGTTTCTTTGTATGTCTTATATTTTTCATTGGAAGTAAACATTTAAATTTTACTTTTCTGGGTGCTGGATTTTATTGTATTGCATTAAATATAATTGAGGTTTGTTCTAGGACATAATTAAATTATTTAGAATCAGTTTGACTCTGAGCCTTGCTTTTCAGCTTTGTTAGCATGGGTCCTAGGAAGCCGTAGTTTAGGGCCAATTTGGACCCACTATTAAGGCAATGCCATTCTGAGCTCTTTACAAGGCCTCATATGTTAGGAGTTCTTTCCATTCTGGCTGGAAGGAACACAAACTATTCTTAGCCCTATGTGAGCTTCCAGGATTGTTCTGCCTGCTCTTTCGTACTGGTTCTTTCCTTGGCCTCAGGGAGTACCCTCACTTACCTACATAGATCAGTATTCAGCCAAAGACTCAAGGGGACCCCTAAGAACATCTCCAGAACTCTCTTTCTATGGCTCCCTCCTCTGTCATATTTTTCCGCACTATTTCTATTGGTTTTGAACTCCCCACCCCTAAATGTCTGTATTTTTAACTCAGCAAGACCAGCAGGCTCTGTTCTGATTGCCCTTACCTAGGTTGCATCCTGGAAATGCTTTCCAGTCAATATGCTATAGTGATCATAGGGTTCTCCTTGATGTTTCTCTTCTCTCTAGAATCATTATCCTGTATGGCTTCTTGTCCAAACTCTGAAAACCGTTGTTTCATAATTTGTCCAGTTTTTAAGTTAAAGTGAAAGGATAAATCTAGTCCCTGTCATAGCATTCTTGGAAATTGAAATCCTGATTTCCATGTCCAGCATTCCATTTGAATGCTTAACAGAATAGCTCTTCTTTAAATTTCTACCAAAACCAAACCAAAACAGAGAACCAAGATAACCCAACATATATCCTAAATACCAGTATTTTTTTAGATAAGGTAACAGCAACATAAATGCAAGGGAGTGAAATATGATGCTGGTGTTAGGAGATAGAACAACTAACCTTGGGCTTTTGTTAGAAGGTGTTTTGGGGAAATTAATTTGGCTTAAATCCATGTTTAATATATTTTAAAATGATATTTTACTGTATGTTTAAGCATATCAAATGGAAAGTAACTTTAAGGTGTTCATTTTTCTTACAAAGACAAGATAAGACATCTAGAGATGACACAGCTAAATGTTTTCTTAGTTCTGGGTCTTTATAAGAATGGAGAGGACTGGTTTATTTTCCCCCCAGTGTGTAAGTGTAACAAATAACAGGCAAACACAAACATGTAATTTTGCATACTGGCCAAGCCCTGTACAGTAAAATGGAGTTTTACAAGTATGCTTTGTGCCATAACCTGCTATAGCCACATCTCGATATTCAATCACACACCAAAATTCAGTGTAACACAGAAGTTTCAATTCTGGAGTAGAACTAATAGCTTTAAAGCCCAGTGCTGTCTCATAACTGTGTAATACTGGGCAACTTTTTCCTCTGAGTCTCAGTTTTACTATTTATAAAATAGGGACAAAATATTATTTAGGGAAGAATTAAATATGATATTGTGTAGAATCTGAACTTTATACAGAATCAGTCATATATTGTCAGCTTTCACTGCATCTCATAAAGACTCACGAAAGCCATCTTCTTTTCCCTTTTATGCCTGGTTTCATAAGATGAGGTCAGAAATTCTAATTATGATAACAGACAACATGAACTTTCTTTCCTTAAGAAAAAAAAATATATTGGGGCGCCTGGGTGGCTCAGTTAAGCGTCTGTCTTCAGCTCAGGTCATGATCTCGGGGTCCTGGGATCAAGTCCTGCATCGGGCTCCCTGCTCAGTGGGAGCCTGCTTCTCCCTCTCCTGCTCCCCTTCTCGTGCTCAGTCAAATAAATGAATAAAATCTTTTTTAAAAAAAAAGAAAAAATATATTATTTTAAAAAATATTGTTTTGAATAGAAAATCAATACTTCACAATGAATCAGCTTCTACAATATTCAAATTGTACTTGCCTTTTCATATATGTGACAATAACAAAAAGGATTCTCATAAGAATCTTTCTCAGTTGTAGGCACAACCACTTCATAGGTTCTTTTTACAAATAAGTAATATTTTAAGAGAGACTTTTCAATATTTTTGTCAATGCATTTATGTCATCTTCTGTCATGATACTGGGTCTACAAGATTGTTTTATCATAAGGCAATATGCTTATTATCTATTATATATTTTCATTATCTATAAAATCTTCCCATTATATGTATAGGTGTAAAAACATAAGCCTCCCTGTCACTTAACTTTAAGTGAGAGACACATAAATACCAGTTCTCCTTAGAATGAAAAGAAATGCAAAAATATGGGCTGGGGACACTGAGAGGGGTGATTTAAAAAATGTAGGGGAATGAGATTTTATTTAAGCTCTTAAAATCTGATCCAAATATAGATTATTATATATAATAATAATTTAATTATGTAAGAGTAATTATTACACAGGATCTCAAGGTAAATAATTTTGCGCCTACTATAGAATATTATTTGTCTCAGATTTGAATACTTAACTCAGAATAAAAGTCCACCAGGCTAACAGGTAACAAAAGCACATGCTGTATATATTTACAGCTGTAACTTGCATTACAAGAGAATTAAAAAGAAATGAGGTCGTAAATGAAAGACTTTTATGGATGGATCTCTTCTAAATGATATATGCGATACAAATGATTAGCATTAACTGATCTTCTTGAAGAATGTACTGGTATAATTCATTATAATGGCTTCGAAGTGCAATTAGTGAACTATAGTATAAATGACACTGCTGTTCATAGACCTACCCATAAGAGTAATTATATTTTGAAAACTACTTAGTGAAAAATTGATTGAATGAGTCCTATGGGCATAGATAATTGAGATAAAAATATGTAAACAAAATGCCTATTAATAGGCTTTATGGCACATTCATATATTTACATGGTTTAGTAATGCAAGATTGTATAAAAGGAATTTTTTAGCTTTTCTTTTTATTTTGTTATTTTTTTAAAAGATTTTATTTATTTATTTGACAGAGAGAGAGAGAGCACCAGCAGGGGGAGCGGCAGGCAGAGGGAGAGGGAGAAGCGGGCTTCCTGCTGAGCAGGGAGCCCAACGTGGGGCTCGATCCCAGGACTCTGGGATCATGACCCAAGCCAAAGGCAGACGCTTAACTGACTGAGCCACCCAGGCACCCCAACTTTTCTCTTCTTTTTAAATAGATATTTCTAACAAGAAAAAATGGATTTATATATTTCATTTAATAAAGCTAAAGTATTTCTCTAACTAATGTATAACTACATTTTAATTGTATGCAAACAATTCTTATTTTAACAAGTTAAACAAGAAATATAATATCAAATTTCAAGTCACCTTTAAGAAATAGGATAATCCTATCTATATTGTTATACTGTAAGGAAAAGGGAAATCGTGATAAACAACACTATATAATAATCAAGAGTCCATAACATATAAATCAAAATGAATCTGTTAGTATAGGATATAAAATAATAATTCAAAACATTTTCATTGTTTGTCTAGGTATTACACTATTATACTGGTAAAATACATGTTACAGTAAGCTAATTCTTAAAGTTTATTGTCCTAATATCAAAAAGACATATAAAGATGATATGTGTGCCCCATATATTCCGTATTTACAAAGGTATAATTTTACCTATATCTATGTAGATATACACATGTGCCCACGTGTGCATGACTATGAGATTACAGGTTTGAATTCTAGCTCAGGAAATGAATGGTTTAAGTGTCAGCTTTGTATCCAGCTAATGGAACTACATATGACAATTGAGGATCTGAGGTTACTTTTTTGCAAAATGAACATATTGCACTATATGATATCTAATTCTAAAGTTCCATAAGGCAGGACTCTGTGGGTGAAATTTAGAAATTAGCCAGACGTATGTTCCTATTTATATTTCATATACCTTCTTAGCTGGTCAACCCAACACAAATTTGATGAGCTGCAGTTTTCTCAGTTGTGAAATGGGGAAGTGATCATTTTTAACTCATGGAATTATTGTGAAGATCACATGAGACAAGTGTGAAATTGACAAACATCATTATTGGCCCACAGAAACTACCCAATATTAGCTATTATATTGTCTGTTTCCTCCAACTTAAGGTAAGTTATGCTGAAGCAACAAAAAAATTTTCAATAACTTAAAAACATGTTTATTTCTTGTTTACATTACTTTTCATTTGTGGGTTAGCTACCACTCTAACTCAATATCCTCTTCAATGAGATAGCCATGGTGAAGAAGCAACTGCTAGCTGAAACTTCTGGTCTATTTCAGAGGGAAAGGAGTCATATGGAACTACATGATGGCTCTTAAAGCTTTAGTTAGGAAGTGGTATACATCATTTTCATCACATTACACTAACCAAAGCAAATCCCATGCCAAGCCTGATGCCAGCAGGGTGGAAAAGTATAATTCTCTAGCAGGGAGGGGCCAGCAGGAAAAGGCAACAAATAATTTTTAGAATGCTCAATCTACCACAATGTCTTCTAGTCCTCTTTGAATCCCATTACCCCTGTGGCCATCTGTGCAAAAATATATGTGATGCATCTATGTTTTTACTCATACATACTTACATACCAATATGTAGTAAATAACTGCACATCTTATGGGTATTGAATTACACTTTTATTGTAAGCTTATTAGGTTCATATGCCTAAGGGCCAAAAATAAGCAGAACTTAAAAGACTAATTATCAGACTTCATGCATGGGTATTTAATATTTATTTGCTTTCCAACTATTTGGGGATCGAAAAGAACCAAGAGTTTATACAGTAAAACCTCGATTAATAAAATCCAGTCATTATCCTCAATTAAACATTTGTGCATGTATTTATTTGTACACCACCATTTGTTTATATTTTACTATACTATCCTGCATATCTTTGACTTTCAGGAAAAAGAAGTAAATAAAACTAACAATCAAATTTGCTTCTTGCATTGTAATGCTGAATGCCACATCTTAGTGCTTTTTGTAAGCCACTCAAAGGCTCTTCATCTTGCCTGAACTACTGTGGAAATCAAAGTTTGAAATCAAAATCTTAAATCCTAGAACACTAGTACAAGTTGTGGTTCAGGGCATTTTACAGTTTACCACCCTATTCCTAGTACCTGGGATAGTACGTGGCATGGGGTAGATACTCAACAATATTGATGAGCAAATGACTAAGAACTGAATAGATAAGGAGAAAGATATTTTATTGATTGGTATGATTAAAATATTTCATCTTATTTTCTGAAAGAAAGTTAGTTGTATGGCAATACAAAGAAAAACAACATATAAAGATTTTTAAAATGTTTATTTTGGAGCTATAGTGAAAATCAAATTTCTTGGTATCTCATAACAAAAGTTATGCTGTATTAATTGTGAAAGAAAAAGAGTCAGAATTCCTTGTAATAGTTTCTCTGCTGATCTGAAACAGTGTTTGACACAGAAAGGAAGAGTAGAAGAGATTGTCAAAATAATGTTGGGTTTTTTTTTTTAAAGATTTTATTTATTTATTCATGATAGACAGAGAGAGAGAGAGAGAGAAACAGAGGGAGAAGCAGGCTCCCAAGGAGCAGGGAGCCTGATGCGGGACTCGATCCCAGGGCCCTGGGATCATGACCTGAGCCGAAGGCAGACGCTTAACCATCTGAGCCACCCAGGCGCCCAATAATGTTGGGTTTTAAATGGATGTTGTAAAAGGTGCAAACAAGGCTTGTCTTCTTTTTTCCTCCTAATTCAGGATTTTGACTTTCACATGGCAAAGATTCCTTACCAAATATTACTTTCTTTGTGTTTTTTTTTAACAAAACTTTTCAAACAATCACATGGTATCTCATTCTTTTAAACATCAAGGAATCAAATCTCTTTATCATAAAAAGGGAAGTCTTCATGATCAAAAATTATTGTAAGAATATATTCAATGGTTAATGCTTTCATATCTACCTCTTAATTCCCTACATGCATTGGCATTGTACAAAACCTAAGAATACAGGGTAGTCCCCAGACATTATTAATAAAAATAGTTATAAATTTATTGAGCATCTGTTATTAACTTTGTACTATGCTAATCATTTTTTGTTGGCTATCTCAGGCAATCCTTAGAATAATCCTAAAATCTAGGTGGTATTATTTCCATTTTATAGCTGATGAAACTGCGGTTCAGAGAGAATATATCTACCAAATAGTGGCAGAGTGAGGATTCAAACTTATCTTTTCAGGTATAGATAATGGAGCAGAAGGTAAGGGCTTTTGAGCTGTATATGTGCCTGGTACACCTTGCTAAATTTCAGTCCAAGAAGTCATTGGTGCCTAAATTAAAAGCCACTTCCCTATGAAGCAAGGACTCTGCGTTAAGATTAAATGAGAAAAAAAAAAAATCTGTGTTGGTTTTCTTTTCCTGCCTAACAAATTACCACGAATTCAGTGGCCTAAAAAGAAAGTCACATTCATTATCTCACTATTTCGGTAGGTCAGAAATCTAGAAATGGCTTAATTAACTGAGTCCTCTGCTCAGTCTCTCAAGATGTTGGTCATGCCTGGGTTCTGATCTGGAATGTAGAATGGGGAAGGATCCTGCTTTCCTGATCAAATGGTTTTTAGCAGCATTCAGTTCCTTGCAGTTGTAGGAGAGAGAGTTTCAGTTTTTTGCAGGCTGTCAACTGGCAGCTGCCACCGGCTCTAAGAGGCCAGGTGAAGCTCCTTGCCAAGTGGGGTTTTTCAACATGAGTGCTTGCTTACCTACCGTCAGCCAATAAGAGCAACATTTCCTAAGCACCCAGGAGGCACTTTATATGCGTCAGGGTCTTTCTTAGAGTCCAGTTGTCTCCACTGACATTATAAGGTCCCAGTATCTTTAGACTATAGTAGATACCACCACTCAGGGACCTTCAAGTGATGGCCCCAGAGTGGATGGAAGAGAATTGCCATGGGATAAAAGAAAAGTTAAAAAAAAAATTGTTGTGTTGTTCATAGGAATATCTCAAGCTTCAATGGTACGGTGAAAAAAAAGTTTTTTGTTTGGAACGCTAAATGTACGTTCCCTTTGCTATACAGAAGGTAAGTGTGTATCTAAAAGGCTAATATTTATTTAGAACCTACTGTGAGCCAGGCCCTGCCTAGCACTTTCACAAATGTCATCTTATTCAATTATTTATTTATTTATTTCTATAACCCTCAAACACTGTGAAATAAACATTATTACCCAGTGATGAGAGTTCACAATATAATCACAGAAGAGCCCCCTCAATAGCAAGGCAATACAGAAGCAAAAAATGTATTTTATAGTTACATGTGTCCCTAGAAACCTATAGGGATTTCCCATCTAAGAAGTTGTTCATGTTTCAATTGAGAAATGATTTCTTAAAAGGAAAATTTTCACTTTTTATAATGGTTTAAATGAGTTACAGATAATACATATAAAATAATAATGATAATTAACATGTATTTAACATTTGCTGAGCATCAGGCACCATTGGAAATGAATTACCTCATTTATGTTGCAAAGTCTGCTAATATACGAACTATTATTATGTCCACTTTATAGATAAGGAAACCAAATACTGGACAAGTTAAGTAATTCATCAAAGTCACACAGTCGCTTAGCCAAGATTTGAATTCAGGCAATCTTAGTCCTTGACTCCAGCCCTAAGGGCCAATCTACCTTCTTCAAATAGCATTTATCAGGTATTTTTTAAAATATGCAATCCATAAACACAAATAATTTATTACAGTGAAGACAAGTCCAAGAAGATCTGAACGAATGCTTTCAGATAAAAGAAATCTACATTTCATGTATCCAGGTCATTCCAATTTTTTCATTTCCCAATATTTGTTTAAATTTTAATTGTGATGTTTCTTTGAAAAAGTACCCTTCTTTCCTTGCGTATGAAGTAAGGCAACTCTGTAGCTTCTAATCACATCCTTTATATGATTTTTTTTGAAATGGTAAATTGCTGTGAGATGAAAAGTAGATCTCATATTTCTTGGGGCTAAATTCAGTACTCAGCTACAAATGTGGTTACAAGGTCTCCTTGCTGGGGTCTTTTATGTTACTTTAATTAAGTTTCAGCTATTATTATTTCTGCTGCCTCTAAAGGTACATAAAGTATCTTAGGAAACCTGTTTTTGAGAGTGTCTGTATTTGTTTTTCCCTAATCAATCTTGAGATTAATTTCACGTTCAATCCTGCTGTCTGCTAGGTGCTCTGTGCTCTAGCATCCTTTTTAGATTTATCTGAAACCATGTTTAAAAATCAAATCTTGGCCACACAAGGTTTGTTAACATTATACCTGGTTTGAAAAAATGTCTCTCGTGCCCTAAACAAAAATTACTCTGGAAGGGTGCTGGCTGCATCCTCAGGCATGCTATTGTGGTTGCAAGTCAGCTACAGTGCTCTGTTTGTGGTCCCAGAGCGGCCACGGACAGGCTGGTGCTCCAGAGTCTCTACAGCAGTTGGTGGCCAACAGCTCTCTGCGGGGAACTTGCAAATGAAAAGGCAGCCAATCATGCATGGTGTAATTTACATCTGATTGATGAAGGTCTAAGAATCACAGAAACAATTAATTTGTATCAGGACTCCTGTGGGCCAAAAAGTAAGAGATTGTGCCACTGGTACCCAATTTTAATTTTTGCCTTGATCAATCACCTGCCTTTCCACATCTACTTTGTTTTCAGAATTAACTTTTGCAGCCACAGATATTAAAGGATGCAACAGAAAGTTTCTGGAAAACAGAACTCCAAGGAAAACACTCATTGATAAAACTCACTTGTAACTGCACTACATTATCCCTTTTTCAGTTTGATAATGGTAAGGCATTTTCCTTGCAACTGCAAGGGAGGATTTAAAAACTCTTTTAAAAAAAAATAAACCACTTTGTTTTTATTCATGTAAGAAAGATTACAATGGCCAGGAGAAAGGAAAAAGAATAGTGGCTACTTCCTAGAAGGAGAACAACAGCAGGAACAATTTAAAATAAAAATAACTAAAGATGCCTTAACTTTATAGTTAAAAATGAAATGAAAATTGCAAAAGCAATTTGTGGCAGGGAGCCTTTAAAATGTTCTAAGGATTGTTCTTATTTTGCATAAGCCATGGACAATCTTTAAAATAGTTAGTCCATTAAGCATATGTGTATCTGATTCAACAGTCTATTGTAGGCAGAAGCCCTTCAATTATGAAATTGTAGAAGGATGGGTCTGACAGAGTCTCATCTAATTACAGGAGCAAATTACAAGTTCATAAACTTCATAAAGCATTCTAATATCATCCCTTAATAAAAAATCTCACTGCTCAAGCCAGGAATATATCTAACACCGTCATATTTTTCTACTATTCTTGGCATGCAATTGCCCTTTACTTGTAACAATACACAAAACAATAGAAAACAGCATCCATCGTTTTTTATTAATCAAATGTTTAAATTAGTATTAATCTTGTTCACACACTTCTAAAAGATGATTTAACAATCATTTATGTTTGCTTTGCAATTATCCACTATTGTTTCCTATCTTAGGGATGTGGGCAATGAAATGGAGAGAAATAAAACAGCTAATGTCAAAGAATGCAGGGAGCTGAGGCAGAAATTAGAACCCACATGGCCTTAGATGTATTTCTTTGTTTGGGTCCCTAAGTCAAACAGAGGGATTAATAACAGTATATAATACATAGTATAGGCTTTGTAACTCTGGTGACTTGTATGCTAAACTGCTTTTAAAAATATAAACTACTGTGGATGTATAATTCTTTGATAGGTAATACTATTCCTAGTTCTGCCTAAGAAAAATTTTGCTCTGTAAAATGAGCTTGGTGTCTCATGCCAACTCTACAAGACAGCTCTGAACTCCCCAGCACTTGGGACAGAATGGTCCACACTAGAAAGAAGTATGCAAATCTTGATCATTCATCTATGATGCCCATCCATACCCCCAGAAGAGAATTGCTTTTACCAAGCATAGACTCACTAACTGACCTTAAGTCTTGCTAAATTTAATCAGTTCCATAGTACTATTGGTTTCTATTCATGCCCAGTAGCCCTTCCTATGGATATGCTTATGACATTTGACCATTTATGTATTCCTATGATACACCATTTTCACAGCATATACATGAATATCATACTTTTAAAATACTAGAAGTATTCTTGGCACAAGAAGCTGAAGTTTTAGAAACTGTTATCATGTTAACATCTATCATCATTTATATAATAAAAAAATGTGAATTTCCAGTTTCTCTTTCCTCTAAGAATGAACAAGGAAGGTAGGTTTTACAGGACAATGTGAGGAAAAGAAAGAAAGGAAGGAAGGAACGTGAACTTGTTTCTTTGGCTCAGGGAGGCAGTACCAATATCCTATTAGTATCAGATCTGACCAGAGGTTAGGAGTGAGAAAAGCCAAAAACTCATCATTCCCCACATCCTCCCTGCCATATGGTTCTGTGCCCCAGTGCCACAGGTGCCCACCCATGAATCTTTTGAACAACCTGCTCTAAAGTCCATCCATCACACACAGACATAGGCTTCTACCAACCTCCACCTTTCACTGACAACAATTTAGACCCTCACGAGAGGCAGGTTTATCCATTGGAATGGAGCCAAATTTGGTGGGGTGAGGAAGAGGGCCCCAGGGCTGAACATTAGTGTTAGAGTGGTGCTCCCTACCAACTCTTTCTCTACCCTCAGGCATAGGGTTGCTGACCCTAAGATTTGGAAGCAAAAATAAGAAATAAAAACAACAACAAAAACTATGCACTGATCTGTACAGATTAAAACAACACACAATACCTGAAGAGTTTTGCAAAGGATGCAACACATATTTCCCCTGACATTAAAAGCATCAATCCCATTAACCAAGGCTACCTGCAAAGTCCACTTTAAATAACTTGCACCAACTATAAATAACATGAGGGATGACAGAAAAAGGGAAATGCATCTGCATAGTGTCCCAAGTCCAGCTCTAAGAGGACAGCAAGTACAGATGACTGGGTTAAGATGAGGCTTTTAAAATTCTGTACTATGGAAGTAATATATAAAATTCATATTTTCCATTTTCATAGATAAAAACATTGTATACAATTCTCAATACATCAACGAAGATGCTAAATCCTAATAAACAACTAATATGAGTGTATACATGAAACTTCCAAGCTTGAAATTTGTAGGGTGTATAGCAGGAAGCCTTACTGAGAATATTGGAGGTTAGCTTTACTGATTTTTTTTTTCTTTTACAATCAGTTAAAACAGGAGACCAATCTAACTAGCCAACAGCTCCAAACTTGGCACCAACTACAGTTATAAAATTCCTAAATTCCTTGATTCTGTGACCCTACAAGTTCTAGCTGAGCTCAGGAAAGTTCCCTATCATGGTAGAACACTGGTTATAGAATAACACTATAGGCCACTGCTGCATACTACTGATTTTTAGCTGCTAAAATCCACTTCTTCATACTTTCATTATTTTAACAAATACTTACTGATATTATAAAATATATATTGATGTTGATATCGATATTAGTAGTTCCTACTATGTGGTGGATACTGTGATAAACATAGGAAATAAGTAATAGAAAAATCACTGCTTTCAAGAAACTATTAATCTAATAAATTAGTTACTCCCCAATTTTTTTCTGCCCCAGTAAAACCAAAAGCTATGACACAGTTCAGTCAGTAGATGTAGCTTTTTGTGGAAGTAACTATGAAGCTAGGGAGCTGGGTATGTAGAGAAGACAGGATATGGTGTCTGGTATTTTTAAATTTTAAAAACAGATTTTCCTTCTTTTGGTGGAGAATCACTATAGCAGATATAATTAAATATATAAAAAGTTCCTTTCCCTCTCAAAGGGCTTCTGTATGATTATATAAACTCTCATTACCTCATTGCTAGACCTAGCATCATCTACTAAAAGAAAAAGAGAATAAACAAGTCACTATGAGTTCATTGCTTTGTTGCCCAAAGTAGGAGGCATGGAAAATAACACTAATATAAACAGCTACCATGTATTGAATGTTTCCCACATGACAGCTAAGTGTCTTGCATACACTTTGCCACTGAATCTTCACAAGAACCCGACATGGTAGCTACTATTATTACTGGGTGGGTACACACACTGCTTTGCCTGGACACTATCAGTTATACTTGTTATCTTAATTATTAATAGTTTCTTCTTTCACTCCCAAAAGTGTGCCAATTGGGTAATAAAGTATTCTTTTTATCTATCAAGTAGTACTTTATATAATCCAAATTAATAGATGATTTTATAATTACTTCACAGCAATCTTTAGAAGGGCCTTCTAAAGCTCTACTTAACTCTGGTGTCCTATTTGGGTTTCTGAAGATGGCCACTCAGAAAAGAACCAAATCCTAAATCCTCTAATAAATTCCATTTTCATGCAATGTGCTCACTGAGAGGTGTGGGGACAGGAGGGCATAAAAAGAGCATCATGAACTAGTGGCAGAGACCTAGAAGGTATCCACCTCCCCTCAGATAGATGGGGAACACTGAAAATAATGGTCAGAAAACCTTATGAGATATATTTTCATGAGATACATGATGGCAGCAATTCTATACCCAGCTTAGAATTCAGTATGAAGAATTTGATAAAATGAAAGAATTTGATTACACCTTCTTAAAAGTTTATCATAATGAGGTTTGAAGATGAATTCCCACTCTTTGGACTCCTTTTCTATCAAGCATCAGACTGTAGCAATACCTTTGAAAGATTAAATGACCTACGTATTTGAAAATTTGAACTTGAAATATTTGTATATTAAAATGTGAAAAGTAAGAAAGTTGCATCCTTATATTGAATTCAATATAATAGTGAAAAGGCAAATGTGAGGGCCAAGCCAGAAGGCAACTCGAAAGTAGCTATAAATGGACTATTTAGCATCCAGTGAAGGAAACTAAATTCCTCCTGCTACCAAATTTTGCAACATTTACATGCACATTGATTATAAATTTTTTTCATGATACTTTTTAAACACTCATATCAGATTGTTTGAACTATGTAACTGAATTGCATTCCTTGCTCACTTTACCCAATTTTGCACATGTGCACTTGTGATGACCAATGAAATTCCATTGGCAGCAGCCGTCTCAACAATAAGCTTCCCAGATAATCAGTAAACCCCCATTCCCTACTATCAACCCAACAGTGATCTTCTCATCAGATAACAGTTGTTAGATTGTCTTTATCACCAATTCATCATTAGAGCTAACAAGTATTGATTTATAGCCCCGTAAGGGGAAAATTCCATTTACAGGAAGTTTGTTGCTTAGAAAATTATCTGAATTATCTAGATTTATCTGAAAAAAAAAATCTTCAAATGGCTTTTTCATCTCTATATTTTCATTAAGCCCATAGGTAAGGGTTTAACCCAAGAGGGCTGCACTACTAGGACAGGAAAAACTCCTTGTGAGTGCAATAAAAGGGACCGTGTTTCATTATTCATGTATATTTAAAGAGCATAACTTTATTGGAAATGATAGCTTATTTGCCCAAATATTTGTAAAGACTACATGACAGAAGTAAATGCACATAGACTACAGATTGGCAAAAGGAAGACTTTCTTGAAGGAAATGATGAATTATTTTTATAATCTATCTGCAAAATTATGAAAGAGGTTAATAGCAGATACAATTTCACATCATAAACAGGCACTCTTTATGGGGAATCAGATAATGCATAGCTTAACGTCTCTGTACTTAGAATGACGAGGTCCTCATAAGAGCACCTTGTCTACCTAAGCTGCACACTTGTGAACTATCCAAGTGCCCTTCAGGATAATGAGCTTTTGATTAGTCCTTTCAATTAGTGTTTATTCTCTTAAGTAGAATACTCACAACAGTTTCAAAGCTCTGAATCTCCTTTAATCGCTGCCTTTAAATTAAGAGGAATAGATTTGTTTTTAACTTGCCTCTTGCTGCTTTGGCCAAAAGATCAAGTATGAATGCAATTTAAATATGAAAGCTAGCATCCAATAAGCAAAGATGCACTTTTAACTAAAGATGAAAACTTGCTCTAACTCCATTAAGTAAAAGCCATTACTATGTATCCAGACATACTCACATCTACTTGATAGTTGTGCTTTCCCATTGGTAGGAAGATGAAAATAATGACTTTTTAAAAAAGAATGCAAAAATATATCACCCTACACATTTTCCCTAAGATACGCTAGAAATCTTATGTTCCTAGATTTATTTCTAAATGCTCCACAAAACTGGATATTTTAAAAGACACTGTAAAAAACATCTGTAGAGAACAAAATTGAGCCACCTTAGACTTCTGGGGAAGATGGTGGGGTAGGAGGATCCTAAGCTCCCTTGTCCCATGGATAAAATTAGATAACCTACACTTCAGTGTAAATAACCCAGAAAATGACCTGAACCCAGCAGAACAGACTCTCCACAGCTAAATGTAGAGAAGAGGCCACACTGAAGAGAGTATGAGGGGTAGAGACACTGTCAGGAAGTAAACAGCCTGATGGGACTGTCCAAGGGAGGAAGGGACCACAGAGGTACAGAGAGGGAAAAGAAACAAACCCTCATACAAGTACCCCAGGTATGGGAAAACTGCATGGGGGGAGATGAATCCCCATAACATTTGACTTTGAAAACCAGAGGAGCATAATTTTTTGAGTTCTTACAACCGACAAGGCTTAACACCTGCAACTTTAAAAATCAGCCAGCTGGGCTCTGCAAGAACCAGGAGGGCTATAAGTTACTGAGTCCCTGACCTTAAAGAGACAGAACAACAAACAGCCCTGTGGAGATACAGCAAAGAAGCAGCAGATTGAAACACTCCTGGGGTATATGGGAATATTTATTTACTAATCTCAGAACATGTGCTAGAGGGACAGGGATCTTTAGAAGACTTCTCCAAGAACAACAACAACAACAACAACAACAACAAAAACTGGCAGGCACTGCTTCCCATCCCCACCCCCCAGACTAGACAACAGATACCTGTAAGAACCAGCACAGCACAACACTCTCCACCAAGTTTATTAAGATCACACTCCAACCCAGCATTCTACTGTGGAAATGCTCCCTCCATCCGAGCCTGGGCATGACTTTTTCCCCAATTACCCACCACACATTCTTCTGTATATCTGCACCCTCCAATACACCCTTAGCCAGAGCCCAACCAAAGCAGTCACACAAGCCTGGCAGTGTTCATGCTGCCCCTACACGGGCCAGCACCACTCCAAAGTGACTCCTGCCCTAAAGAGAGGAGAAGATAACCACACAGACCAGTACAACTGCAGCCTCAGCAGTGATGTGGGGTCAGACATCTGGTCTGACCACAGCTCCCACCCATCAACAAAAGCTTCTCAGGGGACAACACAGGGAAAGTGCCCTACAGTTCAGTACTACTGCATCTCTGACAAATGCTTGGGCGGACTCAACTCAAGACACAGACAGCCTCAGATTGGTCCACTAACAACACAGGGACCAAAACCCGACCATAACAGGCAAAGGGAGCCATTACAGATGATTGGACCAAAGGCAAAAGTGGCTCAGTCACAACAGTAGGGCACACAACACACATAGGAGACATCCTTGAAGTGCCAGATTCTAGTGAACAGGGCACATTGCCCCACAAGGCACTATAGGATGTCTTCTTCATAAGACCATTACTTTCAAGAACAGGAGACATAGCTGACTTTCCCAACACACAGAAACAGACACAGAGAGTTACACAAAATGAGAGAAATATGTCCAAAATGAAAGAACAGAAAAAAATCACGGCAAGAGAGCTAAACAAAACAAAAATAAATAATGTGCCTAATAGAGAATTTAAAGTAATGTTCATAAAAATACCCATAGGACTTGAGAAAAGATTGGAAGACCTCAATGAGTCACTTTAAAAAAGAGATAAAAAACATTAAAAAGACCAATCATAGATGAAGAACTCAATAACTGAAATTAAAAATACAATAGATGGAATAAATAGTAGAATAGAGGATGAAGAAGAATGAATCAGGGACCTGGATGAAAGAGCAATGGAAAGCAATTGAGTTGAACAGGAGAGATAAAAAATAATAAAAAATGAAAATAGACTTAGGAAACATTGACACCATTAAGCATAATGACATTAACATTATAGGGATCCCAGAAGGAGAAGAGAAAGAGAAGGGGGCAGAAATTTTATTTGAAAAAATAATAGTTGAAAACTTCCTGCATCTGGGGAAGGAAACAGAAATCCAGATCCAGGACGCACAGACAGCCACCAACAAAATCACCCCAAGGAGGTCCACACCAAGAAGGTCCACATCAAGACACATACAATTAAAATGGCAAAAAGTGGTGATAAAAAGAGAATTTTAAAAGCAGCGAGAGAAAAGAAAACGGTTACATACAAGGGAAAACCCCATAAGGCTATCAACTGATTTTTTAGCAGAAACTTTACAGGCTAGAAGAGAGTGGCATGATATATTCAGAGCACTGAAGGGAAAAAACCTGCAGCCAAGACTACACTATCCAACAAGGCTATCATTCAGAATATAAGAGATAAAGAGTTTCCCTTTACTTAACTTTTGTTTGTAAGTTAAAGTTAAAAACAAAAGTTAAAGAGATTCATCACCACTAACCTGGCCCTACAAGAAATGTTAAAGGGGACTTAATGGAAAGGAAAGATCATAAGTAGAAGTAAGAAAAATAAGAAGCACAAAAGCAATAAAATTAAGTATATCTTTAAAAACTAGTCAAAGGATTTACAAAATAAAAGGATGTAAAGTAGGACACCATTTCCTAAATTGTGCGAGCAAGGAGGAAACAAAGAATGAGTTCAAACTTAAGAGACCATCAAGTTAATATAGACTACAATATGCATACAATGTTATATGTAAACCTAATGGTAACCATAAATCAACAACTGGTAATAGATATGCAAAAAATAAAGAGAAAGGAATCCAAGTATGTCACTAAGAAAGCCAACAAACTGAGAGAAGAGAGCAAAAGAAGAGCAGAACAGAGAAGAACTACAAAAACAACCATAAAACAAGTAACAGAATGGCAATAAATACATACCTATCAATAATTACTTTGAATGTAAATGGACTAAATATTCCAGTCAAAAGACAAAGGGTGATGGATTGGATAAAAAAGCAAAACCCATGGAATGCCACCTACAAAACATTCATTTCAGACCAAACACACATGCAGATTGAACATGAAGGGATGGAAAAGCATTTATCAATTTATGCAAACAGATGTGAAAAGAAAGTCAGGGTAGCAATACTTATATCAGAGAAAATAGACTTTAAAACATAGATGGTAACAAGAGACAAAGACAGACACTGTATATTCATAAAGGGAACAGTGCAACAAGAACATATAACCATTGTAAATACTTATGCAACCAACATGGGAGCACCCAATCACACAAAGCAGCTAATAACAAACATAAACATGTAATTGATAGTAATACAAAATAGTAGGGGACTTTAACACCCCATTGACATCAATGGATAGATCATCCAAACAGAAAATCAACAAGAAAATAATAGCTTTGAATGACACATAGAATCAGATGGATCTAACAGATATGTTCAGAACATTTCATCCTAAAACAGTGGAATACACATTCTTTTCAAATGTACATGAAACATGCTCCAGAATAGATCACATTTTGGCAATAAAATAAATCTCAAGAAATTCAAAACGACTGAAGTCCTACCATGCATCTTTTCTGACCACAATGCTTGAAAACTAGAAATTAAGAACAAGAAAAAAATCTGGGAAGAACACAAATATGTGGATTTAAATAACATACCACTAAACAATGAATGTGTTAACTAAGAAATCAAAGAGGAAATCATAAAATATGTGGAGACAAATGAAAATTAAAACACAATGGTCCAAAATCTTTGGGATGCAGCAAATGCTGTTCTAAGAGGGAAGTTTATATAAGCAATACAGGCCTACCTCAAGAAGCAAGAAAAATCTCAATTAAGCATCCTAACCTTACACCTAAGGAGTTAGAAAAAGAAGAACAAACAAAACCCCAAACCAGTAGAAGGAAGGCAATAATAAGGATTAGAGCAGAAATAATTGAAACAGAAACTACAAAGACAATAAGAATGGATCATTGAAACCAGGAGCTGGTTCTTTGAAAATATCAACAAAATTGACAAACCTTTAGCTAGACCCATTCAGACAGACAGAGAGAGAGAGAGGGGACTCAAATAAACAAAATCAGAAAGAAAGAGGAGAAATAACAACCAACAACATAGAAATACACAGGATTATAAGAGAATATTCTTAAAAATTATATGCCAACAAATTGAACAACCTAGAAGAAGTAGATAAATCCCTAGAAACATATAACCTCATAAAGCTGAATCAGGAAGAAAGAGAAGATTTGAACAGACCAAACACCAGGAATGAAATTGAATCAATAATCAAAAAACTACCAACAAACAAAAGTCCAGGACCAGATGGCTTCACAGGTGAATTCTCTCAAACATTAAAGAAGAGTTAATTCCTATTGGTCTCAAACCATTCCAAAAAATAAAAGAGGAAGGAAACTTCCAAATTCATTCTATGAGGCCAGCAGCATTACCCTGATACCAAAACCAGACAGAAACACTACAAAAAAAAAAAGAACTACAAGCCCATAACTGTGATGAACATAGATGCAAAAATCCTCAACAAAATATTAGCAAACTGAATCCAACAATACATTAAAAAATCATTCACCATGATCAAGTGGGATTTATTCCTAGGATGCAAGGGTACTTCAACATTCACAAATCAATCAATGTGATACATCATATCAAGAAAGGATAAAAACCATATGAACATTTCAATAGATGCAGAAAAAGCATTTGATGAAGTACAATATCCATTCATGATGAAAAGAGCCCTCAACAAAGTAGGGCTAGAGGGAATATGCCTCAACATAATAAAGACCATCTCTGAAAACCCACAGCTAACATCATACTCAATGGTGGCAAACTGAGAACTTTTCCACTAAGATTAGAAATGAGACAAGGAAGCCCACTCTCCCCACTTTTATTCAACACAGTACTGGAAGTCCTAGCCTCAGCAATAAGACAAGAAATAGAAATAAAAGGCATCCAAACTGGTAAGGAAGAAGTAAAAATTTCCCTATTTGCAGATGACATGATACTATATATAGAAAACCCTAAAGCCTCCATCAAAAAACTACTAGGACTGATAAATGAATTCAGTAAGGTCACAGGTTACAAAATTAATATACAGAAATCTGTTGCATTTCTATATACTAATAATTAAGTAGCAGAAAGATAATTTAAGGAAACAAATCCTTTTACAATTGTACCAAAAAGAATAAAATATTTATGAATAAACTTAACAAAGCAGGTGAAAGACCTGTACTCTGAAAAGTATAAAACATTGATGAAAGAAATTGGAGATGACACAAACAAATGGAAAGATATCCCATCATCATGGACTGAGAGACTAAACACTGTTAAAATGTCCACACTACCCAAAGGATTCTACAGACTTAATGTAATTCCTACCAAAATACCAATAGCATTGTTCACAGAACTAGAACAAATAATTCCAAAATTTGTACAGAACTTCAAAAGACCTTAAATAGAAAAGCAATCTTGAAAAATAAAAACAAAACTGGAAGTATCACAATCCCAGATTTCAAGATGTATTTCAAGATGTATTACAAAGTTGTAGTAATCAAAACAGTATAATACTGGCATAAAAATAGACACATAGATCAATAGAACAGAATAGAGAGCCCAGAAATAAACCCAGGATTATACAGCCAATTAATCCTTGACAAAATAGGGAAGAATATGCAATGGGAAAGACAGTCTCTTCAACAAATGCTATTGGGAAAATTGGAAAGCTACATGGAAAAGAATAAAACTAGACCACTCTCTTACACCATACACAAAATTAAACTCACATTTAGGACCTAAATGTGAGACCTGAAACCATAAAAATCCTAGAAGAGAGCACAGGCAGTAATTTATCTGACATTGGCCATGACAACATTTTTCTAGGTATGTCTCCTGAGGCAAGGGAAACAAAAGCAAAAATAAACTATTGGTACTACATAAAAAAGAAAAAAAAGTTTCTTCACAGCAAAGGAAACAATCAACAAATCTAAAAGACAACCTACTGAATGGGAGAAGATATTTGCAAATGACATATCAGATAAAGTGTTAGTATCCAAAATATATAGAGAATTTATACAACTTAACACCAAAAAAAGCAAATTATCCAATTTAAGAAAAAAATGGGCAGAAGACATGAATAGACATTTCTCCAAAGAAGACATACAGATAGCCAATAGACACATGAAAAGATGCTTAACATCACTCATCAAGGATATACAAATCAAAACCACAATTAGATATCACCTCACACTTGTCAGAATGGCTAAAATCAAAATACAAGAAACAATAAATGTTGGAGAAGATGTGGGAAAAAAGGGAACCCTTGTGCACTGCTGGTGGGAATGAAAAACTGATGCAGCCACTGTGGAAAATGATATGGAGGTTCCTCAAAAAATTAAAACAATTAGAACTACCATATGATCTTGTAATCCACTACTAGGTATTTACCCAAAGATATGAAAACATTAATTTGAAAAGATATATACACCCCTATGTTTATTGCAGCATTATTTACAATAGCAAAATTATAGAAACAGTCCAAGTTCCATCAATAGGTGAATGGATAAAGAAGAAGTGGTATATACATACAATGGAATATTACTCAGCCATAAAAAATGAAATCTTGTCATTTGCAACAACATGGATGGAACTAGAGAGTACAATGCTAAGTGAAATAAGTCAGACAAATACTAAATGATTTCCCTCATAGGTGGAATTTAAGAAACAAAACAAATGAGCAAAGAAAAAAAGAGACAAACCAAAAAACAGACTCTTAACTATAGAGAAGAAACTGATGGTTACCAGGGGGGAGACTGGTGGAGGGATGGGTGAAAGAGGTGAAGGGGATTAAGAGTATGCTTACATGGTGAGCAATGAGTAATGTATAAAGTTGTTGAAGCATTATATTGAACACCTGACACTAATATAACACTGTGTTAACTATACTGCAATTAATTTTTTTAATCTATAAAGGATATTATTGAGGCAATAAGAATTTGAATATAGACTATATATTAGGTAATATTATTGCATCAGTATAAAATATTTTGAGCACGATAACAGTGCCATGGTTAAGTATCTACAAGATAGAGGCTATAGCACTTAGAGGTGAAAAATCTGCAACTAGCTTTCAAATTATTCAGCAAAATACACACATATATATACATATAAATAAACACATCAAATATGGGAAAATATTAATAAATAGTGTATCTAAACAAAAGTGCAAGGTATTTGTTGTATTCTAACTTTTCAATGGGCTTAAGTTTATTCAAATTTAAAGCTGTAAAAAAGTCACTTTTTTACTATTATTATCTTTTCCAACTTTCAGAAGCCATTTATCATCTGCTAAAAAGACAGAACTTTCAGCTGGGTGGTTGGAAAACAAGGCATTCTATAGAATCAGGAAAAAGTAAATCAAACTAATGAGTGTAGGAAAGAAATATGGGGTAGGTTTAAGGTCTGGGAAGTCAAAAAGAAACCTAGAAAGTTCCATGGGAGGACTTCCTCTGTGACTGAACCAGGTTGACCAAAATCCCTTGTTGACTTTAGTTAGACTTTATCACTATAACTGCATGTTTCACCAGTTTGTGCAGCCCTTGGGCCATGGCGTTCCTGCTGTTCACTCTACCTTTTTACAAACAGAGAAGTATCTCCATCATCCTTGGGCACCTCAGAATGCATCCAAGATGATGGGACAATGTGTCTTCTGATTGGCTGAAAAAAAGTAGCCGGCCACAACTGTAGTCCCTCTACTGCCACTGACAGAGGTACAACCAATTCAGCATCTAGGACTCAGTCTCTTCCAAACAGAAAGAATTTGTAGAAAATTGGGCTAGCTGCTTTTTGCTGTGTTTTGGACACCAGGCCTTAGTAATTCACCTCCCCAATTATTTTGTGGCCCAAGGTCTTTGCAAGAACCAGTTCTAATGCCTGGGTCTGTGTCTAACTACCCTCCTGTCTCCCTATCCAGTACCTTCTCACTCCATGTCTGCATATCGATTACCATGCTTGAGTAGTAAACTTATCTAGGAATAGGTCCTAATATTATCTCTTCCCTCCTCCAAAAGCTAGACACTTACCCTTGAACTTTCATTTCCATAATTAAATTCTCACTTCCTTCTTCCAGGCTGGCCACAAACTACTCAAATAAGAATGGCAGCCCACGCAATTCCTTGGTGGCAGCCTTACTAGACAGGAACAGGAGTATTCACCTAAGCCATGTGCACACTCCTAACCAAGAAAACTATGAGATAATAAACTTGTGTTCTTTTTTTTTAAGATTGATTGATTGATTTGAAAGAGACAGAGATAGCAAAAGAGAGCATAAGCAGGGAGGAGAGGGAGAAGCAGGCTCCCCGCTGAGCAGGGAGCTGGCTCAAGGACCCTGGGATCATGACCTGAGCTGAAAGCATAAGCTCAACTGACTGAGCCACCCAGGCACCCCTAAACTTGTCTTCTTTTAAGTAGCTAAATTTGTGGTGATTTATTTTACAGCAATAACACTAATACAATCAGAAAATGTGTAGTTGACCTAATCAGAAAGGACTCCTTGGGAAGAAGTATTTGAACTGGTAAGAAATGAATAAGATTTATCCATTCATCTGTCGATAGACATCTTGGCTCTTTCCACAGTTTGGCTATTGTGGACATTGCTGCTATACACATCGGGGTGCACGTACCCCTTCGGATCCCTACATTTGTATCTTTGGGGTAAATACCTAGTAGTGCAATTGTTGATCGTATGGTAGTTCTATTTTCAACTTTTTGAAGAACCTCCATACTGTTTTCCAGAGTGGCTGCCTGATATGAGGAATTCTTAATCTCAGGAAACTGAGGGTTGCTGGAGTGGTGGGGGGTGGGAGGGATGGGGTGGCTGGGTGATAGACATTGGGGAGGGTATGTGCCATGGTGAGCGCTGTGAAGTATGCAAGACTGTTGAATCAGAGATCTGTACCTCTGAAGCAAATAATACATTATATGTTAAAAAAAAATAAAAGAAGAAGATAGCAGGAGGGGAAGAATGAAGGGGGGAAGATTGGAGGGGGAGACGAACCATGAGAGACTATGGACTCTGAAAAACAAACTGAGGGTTCTAGAGGGGAGGGGGGTGGGCGGATGGGTTAGCCTGGTGATGGGTATTAAAGAGAGCACATTCTGCATGGAGCACGGGGTGTTATATGCAAACAATGAATCATGGAACACTACATCAAAAACTAATGATGTAATGTATGGTGATTAACATAACATAATTAAAAAAATAGAAGAAAAAAAAAAGAAAGAAATGAATAAGATTTAACCAGGGGAAGACAGTTGAAGATGGGGGAAATCAGTAGCAGAGGATGGAGGTTTAAAATCTTTAAAATGCTTGGGAATAAAGGAAGAATGGCAAACACTACAGATATAAAAACATTTATGGTGGAAAATAAGGGGAAATATGATAGAAATGGGGTTGGAGAGGAAATGGGGTGAATGATGCAGGGCTTTGAAGGCCATGTTAAGGAGTTCAGATTTTATTTCCAGTGACCTGAGTGTTGTTATATCCCCCCTGATGTTCTCAGAGGTCAGCTCTTTTACTGTAGATTTCTATCCCAGAGAACTCTAGGGGCAACTCTAGCTTTCAAGGAGCTCTGACATGAACTCTGTTACTCAAGGACATAGGGATCATGCCCAAGACCCTTCAGTGGACATGCATGTTGGTCTATCTCCTAGACTTATTTCAAGATCATATGTTGCTTGAGTATTTCCCAATGTCAACCTTTAAAATGAACTGAGAATCAGGAATTGAGGGAGGGTGATGGGAAGGGAGGTGGGCAGAGAAGGAAAAAGAGGAAATTCTCTATATGTCTAGGAGTGGAATATACTTGGCCTTTAAACTCTCAACTCTCCTGCCAAAAGAATTGGCCATATTTAAGATGAACCCAAGATACTATAAAATTTTCCAAGAGTAGATAGGTTTCTGTAACTTATGCCATACCTTACCTTTTGAATTAAGAGTTAGCAAGGGAAGTTTTCAAGTATCTCTTTAGCCACTCTTTCACCATGTGTAAAAAGATTATTTTTCTCACTTTCCCATGTAATATAAAATCCATCTTCTTTATTCTTAGACATTTCCCTTTCAAAAGTTAAAGACCTAAATTAAGTCAATGTTTACATTTGAATCCCTTTAAGAAATCCACACTATCCTTGATATTATAAAGTCACACAAACTACTAAATTTACTATAAAGAAAGCAAGTATTTCTGAGGTTTCCATTGACTACAAGGGAAAGTTTCATTCTTAAACACTTTTAAAAGGTGACTGATAAAGTATAATACAAATTACATAAGTTATGGTTCACTAGATTCAGCAATTCTGTATTATATAGAAATTTAATCAATCTTTCAGGGATTGCAGACATATCACAGGAGGAGGTACTTTTGACCTTTCATGGAGAGGTAAGCAAGATGAAGTACTGAACTGCATATTTCAGTGAGTTTGTTGGATTTTGTATAATTGTCTTTCTCAGAATTTCTGGTCAAATTTGAGCCCTCCTATTTGGTAATTCATGCTGTTTTACATATAAAAAGCAAAACCTGCAATTTACCTATTTGAATCAAAATGTTACCTTTATTCAACCTAAATATTTTCTCCCTCTGTCTCAAGAAGGGTAGAGAATAAGTAAAGAAGAGCATACAAAGTTATATAGAACACATTAAAATCATTCCCTTTGCACCCTTTATATACTTCCCTCACAGTCCTGGTTAATAGTGGTTGTCAACATATACTTGTTAGTAGTGCTCCTTTTCAGTCTCAGAAGCAAGCCAATTTGGATAATAAATTGTATGCTCACCCTAGTCAAGTTTGGCATCCTGTCCAGGAAAGTAACCCCAATTCATCTGTCCAGTTGCTATTATCCTATATTGGATAAGGACAAAGAAGGATTATACACCCAATATTAATACAGGGCTCAAAATAGCCCAATATATGGCTCCAAAACAATAGAGAATTCTATGAAGGAGAAATAGTATAAATATGGATATGATACTAAAGCCCAATTCACCTATAAGTAAACAGTATAGTAAAGCATGAGCTTTTTATGAATAAAAAAAATTCAGAATGTCACATGCAATCAGTGCATATGACTCTTACACTTAAAGTTGTTCTTTTTTTCTACTCTTAGGCTTTTAATACTTAAGATTTAGAAAAAAACAACTTTGAGTTCATTGAGTCAGAATTTTTCATTTTACAGATGAGAAAGTGAAGCCCCAGAGAGGCCAATGATTTCTCCAAGATAACTTAGTTTATTGCCTGAACAGGAAGCGGAGTATCTTGGTTCTCAAGAGACAGTTCTTTCCATGCTCCATCTCCTGTATTACAACCTAAGTTCTCTCTCCAGCTCCCAAAATTTGAGTATATTTATAAGAAACCACGTTCTAAGTTATTTATGTACAGTATTAAGGATTTCTGTCAGTTATCTGGACTTTATTGTTGCTCTAGGTACTGTCTTCATAGCAAGAAGGCTTTCACATAATTTAAATGTAATTTAAATGTAGTATTTTCCTTGATGTTAAACAATGTTAGTTTGTAAATAAACCTATAGCTTCACTGTGAATTGCGCAAGACTGTTGAATCTCAGATCTGTAACTCTGAAACAAATAATGCAATATATGTTAAGAAAAAAAAGAAGAAGAAGATAGCAGGAGGGGAAGAATGAAGGGGGGGAAATCGGAGGGGGAGATGAACCATGAGAGACGATGGACTCTGGAAAACAAACTGAGGGTTCTAGAGGGGAGGGGGGTGGGCGGATGGGTTAGCCTGGTGATGGGTATTAAGGAGGGCACGTTCTGCATGGAGCACTGGGTGTTATGCACAAACAATGAATCATGGAACACTACATCAAAAACTAATGATGTAATGTATGGTGATTAACATAAAAATTAAAAATTAAAAAAAACCCTCTAGCTTCAATGCATCTTTTTAATTCCTACTACACAAATGCATCAACACTTGAAAAATATGTCATATACAAAGGAAGAAGTTATATTCCCTCTGAATATAGCATTGAAATAAACAATTAGGAAATGTATTGTGCTACCTAAAAGTTCTAAATGTGAAATCACTGTCATTGATTTTCATATTTTATTTTGAAAGTCACATACACATTAGTATCCATTAAGCTAATTATTTCTTAGGAATGAGATCATTTATAAATAGACTTCTCCATCTGTAAATTGGCATAAGTTGAAATTTTAAATTTCTATGTTTTGAATGTGATTTTAAAGTCATTAAATTATAATAAGGTTTTCTCTAGTTAAAAAAATTAAATAATAGTTTACTGTGTAAACTCTACTAGTGTAGAGATTACTTAAATAAACAAAAAATAAATAAAAATAAAAAATATTCATAAATAAATAAATAAAATTGTGTTTTAGCTAAATAATGGTGCACTTCTTATACCCTCACTTAGAAACGGAGTGTACTATTTCAAATTCACCAGAAATACTGCATAGTCCAAGACCAGTTCCACACATGAACTTTTGCATATACCTTACTTCTTTTGATTGCATTCTGAATGCTAAGTAATAGAAATGTACTAGTTTTCTTGTACTAGTCTTCTTGAGCAACCTATTAAATATTAAAGAGAAATTTAAATCCAGGGAACTTCTCAGAAAAAAAATCTATTGGTATGTGACTTGAATGTCTAAGTTCTGAAATTGTCATGTCTACTGGTGTTAGAGATAGAGGACTACTACTTAGCTGACACAATGGCATTTTCCCAGAGTTCCAAACTATTTGAGAAAGAGCATGAAATTAATTTATATTCCTTACATAACTGAATAAATAAATAATAAATAAATAAATAAAACTGAAATCACATATGTACCAACACCATAGCCATAATACTAACTTCCTTAACTATAAATGTATCCCCTGCTTTTGACAACTATAGATTTAAGTTTTCACATACTAACAGATTTTAAATAATTATATCAGATATTACTGTTTATATGCTGTAAAATATGCACTTATATCAAGTTTTTCTCAGAATCTTTCCTTAAGAATACTCACCACCTCTCACAGACATAACAAATTTACAACTACATATAGAATAAATTCCTCTGAAAAAGACCTGAAAACTAGATGAAAAGGACCTTGACAATAAAAAAATAAAACTACAGCATCAAAACAGGTAAAAGAGTCATAGACATACTCTCACCAAAACAAAACAAACAAATAAACAAAAAACATCCCAGGTGTAGCAATCCACAACCAGAAGGGATATAAAAAATATGAAATTTTTCCCTATAAAGCAAAAAATAAATAAATAAAATTGTGCTCCATATCAGGTACCCCAATCTCTAAATCTTGCAAAAGACAGAAGAGCCCCTAAAACAACTGGCTTTGAGAACCAATGGGGATTATATCCAGGAAAACCATAAAACTGATGGGAATGGAGAACCAGCTCCTAAAGGGCTTATGCACAGACTCACTCACCCTGGGACCCAGAGTAAAAATATGTTTGAAAAGCACCCAGGCCAAAAAGCACCTAGGCACCTGGGCACCTAGGAAACCCACTTATTAACCTTCAGGCAAATGCTGGAGGGAGAGGAACTTATTGGGACTCTGTCCAGGAACAGAGACCCTAGTAGGTGTCATTTTTTTTTTTATCTCATTCTAATTGGCTAATATCAGCACTGGTGTCATTTAGGAATTCCCTCTAATCTGTTAGCAGTGGAGGATATGCCCTGCTGAGGGCCCCACCCACTACCACACACAGTCACAGCCCTGCCATAGCAGGTGGACATTCACAGCTCACACAGAGGTGGCCTCTTGAGTGCCTGTCTCTGGTGGCCAGGGGCCATAGCACTACTGAGCCCATGGGACATCTCCTACACAAGGCTACTCCTTCAAGACTGGGAAAAGTAGCTGACTTGCCTAATCCATAGAAAAAAACAGAGTCATAAAATGAGGAGACACAGAAATATGTTCCAAACAAAAACAAAACCTTGGAAAAAGACCTTAATGAAACAGAGATAAGCAATCTACCTGATAAAGAGTTCAAATTAATGAAGATGGTTCACTGATCTCATGAGAAAAATGGATGAACACAGTGAGAACTCCAATAAAGACAGAATATATAAGAAAGAACCAAACAGAATTTATGGAGCTGAAGGATGCAATTAACTTAAATGAAAAATATACTACAGGGGTTCAAAAGTAGACAGGATGAAGCAGAATGGATCAGTGAGCTAGGAAAGAAAAAATGAAACACACCCAGACAAAGCAGCAAAAAGAAAAAAAAAAAAAAAGAACTTAAAAGTAAACATACCTAAAGGGACATTTCCAACAACATCAGGAAAATAATATTTGCACTACAGGGGTCCCAGAAGTCATAGAGAGAGAGAGAGGGCCAGAAAACTTATTTGAAGAAATAATGGCAGAAAACTTCATTAACCTGGCAAAGGAAACAGACATCCAGACCCAGGAAGCCCAGAGAGTTCCAAATAAGATGAACCCAAAGAGGTTCACACCAAGACACATAATTAAAATAGTAACAGTTAAAGATAAAAAGAGAATTTTAAAAGCAAGAAGAGAAAACAACTTCATACACTCTAGGGAAACCCAATAATGCTATTAGCAGACCTTTCAGCAGAAACTTTCAGACCAGAAGGGAGTAGCATGACACAGTCAAAGTACTAAAAGGAAAAAACTTCCAACCAAGAATTCTCTACCCAGCAAGAATTAAAGGAGAGACTAAGAGTCTTTCCTGATAAGCAAAATCTAAAGGAGTCCATCACCACTAAACAAGTCTTACAAAAAATGTTAAAGGGACTTCTTTTGCTAGAAACAAATGGCAATAATCAATAACACGAAACATAAAAAAGTAAAAATTTCATTAAAAAGGTAAAGCCACAGTAAAGACAGTGAATCAGTCACTTACAAAGCAAGAATAAAAGTTAAAAGACAAAAAGTAATAAAATTAACTAAAACTACAATAATTAGTTAAGGGAAACATAAAAAAGACATAAAATGTGACATCAAAATTATAAAATGTGGGATGGGGGAGTAAAAAGGTAAAGTTTGGGAATGTGTTCAAAGTTAAGTTCCTATCAACTTAAAACTGACCATTATATATATAGTATGTTATATGCAAACCTCACAGTAACAACAAAACAAAAGTTTAGAGTAAATACACAAAAGAAAATGATAAATGAATCTAAACATAACACTCAAAAAAGCTATCAAACCAGAAGGGAAGAAAGAAAGAGAAGAAGAAGGAACAGAGAGAAACTACAAAAAAAGCCAGAAAATAATTACCAAAATGGCAAAAGTACACACTGTCAATAAACACTATAAATGCAAATAAACCAAATTCTCCATTGAAAACCCACAGAGCGGCTGAATGGATAAGAAAACAAGACCTACCTCTGTGCTGCCTGCAAAAGACTCACTTCAGAAGTAAGGATACACAGGGTCGCCTGGGCGGCTCAGTCGGTTAAGCATCTGCCTTCGGCTCAGGTCATGATCCCAGGGTCCTGGGATTGAGTCCTGCATCGGGCTCCCTGCTCAGTGGGGAGCCTGCTTCTCCCTCTCCTCCCTGCTCATACTTTCTCTCGCTATCTCTGTCGCTATCTCTCTCTCAAATAAATAAATAAATAAAAATCTTTTTAAAAAATTTAATAAAAAAAAAGAAGTAAGGATACACATATAGCGAAAGTGAAGGGATGGAGAAAGATATTCCATGCAAATGGAAACAGAAAACTGATGTAGCTATATTCCTATCAGATAAAATAGACTTTAAAACAAAGACTGTAATAAAGACAAGGAAGGGTATTACATAATTATAAAGGGGTAAATCTAGCAAGAATATATAACATTTACAGATATATATACATCCAACATAGGAGCACCAAAAAATATGAAGCAAATACTAATGGACCTAAAGGGAGAAAATGACAGAAATACAATAATACTAGAGGACTTCAACATCCCACTTACATCACTGGATTGATCATCAAAACAGAAAGTCAATAAGAATACATTGGCCTTAAACATCACATTAGACCTGAAAAACTTAATAGATATATACAGAACATTCCATGCAAAAGAAGTAAAATGCAAATTCTTCTCAAGTGCACATGGAACACTCTTCTGGATAGATCACATGTTAAGACACAAAAGAAGTCTCAATAAATTCACAAAGACTGAAATCATCAAGCATCTTTTCTGACCACAGTGGTATGAAATTAGAAATCAATTACAAGAAGAAAACTGGAAAAATCACAAAATGTGAAGATTAAACAACATGTTACTGAAAAATCAACAGGTCACCAAAGAAATCAAAGGAGAAATTAAAAAACACCTTGAGAAAAATGAAAACAGAAATACATCTATGGGATGCAGCAAAAGTGGTTATAAAAAATTTATAGCAATAAAGGCCTACCTCAAGAAAAATCTCAAATACAAAAATCTAGCTCTACACCTAAAGGAAATAGGAAAAGAAGAATAAGTGAAGCCCAAAGTTAGCAGAAGAAAAGAAATAAGATCAGAATGGAAATAAATGAAATAGAAACAAAGAGGGCAATAGAAAGATTAATAAAATAACAACTAGTTCTTTGAAAAGATTAACAAAATTGACAAACCTTTAGCTAGACACACACACACATACACACACACACATTATCAAATAAATAAGTCAGAAATGAAAGAGAAGTTACAACTGATACCACAGATATACAAAAGATCATAAGAAACAACAGACAATTATGCACCTACAAATGGAAAAACTTAGAAGAAATGTATAAATTCCTAGAAACAATCATCTACGACTGAATCATAAAGAAATAGAAAATACAAATGAACCAATTTCTATGAAGGACATTGAAACAGTAATCAAAAGCCTCCCAACAAACAAAAGTCCAAGACCAGACGTTTTCACTGGTGAATTCAAACAAATATTCAAAGATTCTCAAACTTTTCCAAAACAAAACAAAAACAATGAGTTTGTTTCCAGACTCATTTTATGAGGCCAGCACTACCCTGATACCAAAACCAGACAGTGACACCACAAAAAAAAAAAAGAAAGAAAGAAAGAAAATTACAGGCCAAAATTCTTAATGAACACAGATACAAAAATCTCAACAAAATATTGTCAAACCATATTCAAAAATACATTAAAAGGATGATCATGATCATACACCATGATCAAGTGAGATTCAAACCAGGGATGCAAGGATGGTTCAACATCTGCAAATCAATCAACATGATATACAACATTAACAGAATGAAGAATAACAATCATATGATCATTTCAATAGATGCAGAAAAAGCATTTGATAAAATTCAACAATTATTTATAATAAAAGCTCAACAAAGTTGGTATAGAGGGAATATACCTCAAAATAATAAAGGCCATATATGACAAGCCCATAGTTAATATCATACTAAATAGTGAAAAGCTGAAAACTTTTCCTCTAAGATCAGGAACAGGACGAGGATGACCACTCTCCCCACTTTAATTCAACATAGTGTTGGAAATCCTAACTATAGCAATAAGAGAAGAAAGAATAAAAGTCATCTAAATTAGAAAGGAAGAAGTAAAATTGTCACTATTTGCAGATGATATAATACAATATATATAGAAAATCCTTAAGTATCTACAAAAAAAAAAAAAAAACCCTCACAACTGTTAGAACTAATAAATTCAGTAAAGCGGCAGAATACAAAACCAATATACAGAATTCTGTGGTGTTTTTATACACTAGTAATGAACTATCAGAAAAAGAAATTAAGTGGGGTGACTGGATGGCTGTCAGTTAAGCATCTGACTCTTAATCTCAGCTCAGGTCTTGATCTCAGGTTTGTGAGTTTGAGCCCCATATTGGGCTCCATACTCAGTGTGAAGCCTACTTTAAAAAAAAAAAAGGAAAAGAAATCAAGAAGTAATCCCATTTACAGCTGCATAAAAAAATAAATAAATAAAACACCTAAAAATAAATTTAACCAAGGATGTGAAACACCTGTATACTGAAAACTTTAAGACACTGATGAAGAAAACTGAAGACACAAATAAATGGAAAGATATACAGTGCTCATGGATTAGAATTAATAATTGTTAAAATGTCCATGCTACCCAAAGCACTCTACAGATTCAGACAATCCCTATGAAAATTCCAATGGCATTTTTCACAGAACTAGAACCAATAATTCTAAAATTTGTATAGAACCACAAAAGATCCCAAACAACCAAAGAAATCTCCTTGAAAAAGAAGAACAAAGCTGGAGGTATCACATTCCCTGACCTCTATACTACAAAGCTACAGCAACAAAAAGTTTGGTTTGGGCATAAAAACAGACACGCAAATCAAAGGAATAGAAATGAGAGCCCAGAAGTTAACCCACACTATATGGTCACAATTTATTTATGACAAAGAAGCCAAGAACATACAATGGAAAAAGGATAGTCTCTTCAACAAATGGGTGGGAAAACTGGATAGCCACATGCAAAAGAATGAAACTGGACCACTATCTTGCACCATACACAAAAATTAACTCAAAATAGATTAAAGATTCAAATGTAAACCTGAAACCATAAAATTCCCAGAAGAAAACATAGGTGATAAGCTCCTTGACATCAGTCTTAGTGATGTATTTGTGGATCTGATGCCAAAGGCAAGGGAAGCAAAAGCAAAAATGAACTGTTGGGACTACATAAAACTAAAAAGCTTCTTTACAGTGAAGGAACCATCATCAAAAAGAAAAAGCAACCCAACAAATGGTAGAATATTTTCATATTATATCATATCCAATGAGGGGTTAATATCAAAAATATATAAAGAACTCATACAACTCAACAATAAAAAAAAATTAATAGGCAAGGATCTGAACAGATATTTTTTTTTCCAAAGAAGACATACAGATGGCCAACAGGCATAAGAAAAGATACTCAACATTACTAATTATTAGGGAAATACAAATCAAAAGAACAGTGAGCTATCACCCCACATTTGTTAGAATGGCTATTATCAAAAAGGCAAGAAATGTGTTGCAAAAGATGCAGAAAAAATAGAACCGTCATACACTATTGGTGAGAATGTAAATTGGTGCATCCACTATAGAAAACAGCATGGAGATTCCCCAAAAATTTAAGACTAGATCTGCCATATGATCCAGAAATTCCACTTCTGTGTATTTATCCAAAGAATACAAAATCACTAATTTGAAAAGATATATGCACCCTTATGTTTATTGCAGCATTATTTACATTAGCCAAGATATGGAAACAAGTGTCCATCAATGGATGAATGGATAAAAAGGATGTGGTATAAATATTCAATGTATTACTCATCCATAAGGAATGAAATTTTAACATTTGTGACAACATAGATGGACTTTGAGGGTATTATGCTAAGCAAAGCAAGTCAGATGAAGAAAGACAAACACTGTATGATTTCACTCATATGTAGAATCTAAAACAAACAAACAAACAAAACAATACAAAAACTTACAGATAGAGAGAACAGATTGACGATTACCAGAGAGAAAGGGGGTTTGGGGTAGGCAAAATGGGTGAAGGGAATCCACTGTATGGTGATGGATGGTAACTAGACTTTTGGTGGTGATCACTTTGTAGTGTATACAGATGTCAAATTATAATGTTTTATACCTGAATCTTATATATTAGTTAACAATTTTACCTCATTTTAGAAAAAATATTTTTAACATTAAAGGATAGTTACTATTATATTCCCCATTTGACAGATGAGGAAATTGAGACTTAGAAACTTGAGGCTTAAAAATATAAATCAAGCATTATAAAATATAAATGAATGTATGTATGCAATTGTGAATGATGGTCATATTCTCTTTGTCCTTCAGTTTCATTGTCCAAAAATAAGATTAATAATATAAACCCCACTAAATCATTCATTTAACAAATATTAATTGAACACCTATTATGTCAGGTGCTATGCTAGGAATTTCAGATATGACGGTGAGCTAGACCTGTACTGTCCAATATGGTAGTCACTAATACATGGTTATTTAAATTTAATCTTTAATTAATTAGAATTAAATAAAACTAAAACATTCAAGTCCTAAGTCATATTAACCACATTATAGGGACTCAACAGCCATATGTGGTTCATAGTTATCATTCTAAACAGTGCAAAACAAAACATTTCCATCACTGCAGAAATACTACTTGATAGCACTGAACCAGATAGCTGTTGATATCTATCTTCCTGGAGCTTGCATTTTAATGTGTGAGACAGACAACAATTATTCAAATAATTGTATTATAGTAGTGATACATGCCATGAAAAAAGCTAAAAGTGCATACAGGACATCTAATCAAGAGACTTAACTTAGTTTAGGGATTAGAGAAGGCCTCCTAGAAAAAGTGACATTTTACCTGAGATCAAGAGAATGAGAAAGAGCCAGGGAACAGGGGGGAAGGAGACTTCTGAACAAATGAAGGCATGCATGTAAGCCCTAAGAAAGGAGGGATTTGAGAGGAACAGAGTGGCTGGAACATAGGAATGGAGGAGGGGTAGGGGCCAGTACCCAGTGAGTTGAAAGGGTCAGCACAGGCTGAAGCAGATAGAATCATCCTAAAATCAATGAGAAGTGATTAAAGGGTTTAAGAGAAGAGCAGCACGTCTGATTGATGTTTTTAGAAATATCACTCTGGTTGTATATTCAAGCAAGAAATCAGCAAAGGTCTTGGCTTAGCCTGGTTCTACATTAATATGCCAAAAATCAGTTCATCTGAAACCAACTTTCTGGGGCAATTCACCTGAAGATCCACTTGCCAAGCAGCCAATTCACCAAATTTACCAAAGTTACCAATTTACCAAATGTTTATCAATTAACTTCTGAGGCAACATAGCACCTTTTGAAAGATGTGGAGTCAGCAACTGAAATGCCTGGACCTCCTTCACAGTAGTTGAAAAGAGAGTATATCAACAAGTTCCCACAAGAGCACCCTCTTAGACTCGCGAGGAACTTCTCTGCCATTTAACCTGGCACAGGGTACCACCTTAGGAGCACGAACCTTGATCACAAGCAGTTAAATATCTACCATGGTGCCCTGGCCACGTAGGAGCTAGGATAAACCTTGAAGTTCTAGAACTAGTTATTTGGGCTACTCCAAGGGCAAAAGAATAGTTCTGCTGCATGGTTTAAGGACTTTGGTGGATTAGGGGTTCTAACTGAAATCCTCTGAGACTGTCAGGAATAGAAGAAAAGGATAGTGACAGCCTGCACCTGAGAACAGAAGGCCAGCCAATACTGGGAGAGTTTGCTTGGCCTCCTGGTGAGAACTGCCCACCTCTACTGAAAGATAAAGAAGAGAAATGATAGTGGAGTTAATGAAATATTCTACCTCATAAAGGGTCATAGGGTGATTAATTCATTATAAGTTTCTACAACACAAAATAGTTTTCTTCTAGGGGGAAAAAGGCAGTATTAATATACAAGTCAATAAATGAGCAGTTTAAGTTCACAGCACAGAGCTGAATGCAGATTGATGATTTTTCAAATAGCCTATGGTAATGGTTATGACTGTGAGTAATAAGGGGAAAAATTGTATTTTTTGGATAAATTTTGTAAACTTTCTCAGTCTAGAAATGCAAGCATTGACTATCAAGATCAGTTATATCTAGATAAGAATAAGAGAACATTTCAACAGACTTTCTGTTCATTTTTCAATACAAAAGTAGATTTTCTGTGAAGTTAATTTGCACAATATTTACAACAATCAACCAGAGTTAAAAGGGAAAAATAAAACCAAATTAAAGCCCTGAGCCATTGCCTTCATTTTCCAAGGAGGAGGAAAGAAAAGTTCTCACAGATTTTAAATACATTTAAAAATTAATATTGGCAGTCTTTAATCTATTTACTTGACATTTTCAAAATTGTAATTAAAGAAGTTCAATAAATGCATAATAGACACAGGAAAGGACTAAAAGTGATATTCAGCCCATGAGATCTCTTTTAGATAGCAAAAAAAGAAAAAAAAATGATGAGGGTCTAATCTTGCTTTCATTGATGGCCATATTCTGAGCCCTTGAGAACCAGACATTAGCATTTATAATTGTTTGGTGTGTATCTTAGGGGTCAGCACTTCAAATTCACTCTTCCCTATAGCTGAGGAAAAATGGTTAATAAGAAGTTAAATTAAGAGGGTCCACTGTTTTTTTTTTCCCCTGGCAGACCACCATGGCATTACCCATTTCTGCTTCTCTTGGTTCCCTGGAGCACCCTACACAACATTAGGCATACAGCAGGTACTTACGGAAAAAGGTGTTGTCTTGACTATTTTTATCCTATAAGGTAGGGATCTCAGCACCTGTTTCAGTGTTTCTTAATAATGAGACCCAACACTTGCTCCTCCTATATTGAGGCAAGTAAAATTTTGCCCTTAGGTTATAATGGCTCTAAAATCTAGAAAAGGACAGATCTGTTATGAAATGTTATCAGATAATAATCTTCACCCGTGGCTCTGATTACATTCATATAAAACTTTCCCTATCTTTCTATCAAGGTTTCTGCTAAGAATCTCTTAGCTTCACTGACTATGTTTAAGCTACCATTTTAGAATCAAGACCAAGTAGTGATTTTCAAACATGAAAAACAGCAAAATAATATTTTAAAGAACACTGTACACTTTATTATGTAATCTAATGTCAACATTGTCGGAGACAACTTCAGGAATTAAATTGCATGGTGACTTTGATGTATTGGTGTCCACAGTCCTATACAGGACAATTACCAACTATTTACAGAATTCACCCAATTGGTTTAACAAAATCATTCAGGATTCAGAAATGAATTAATTCCCTAGGAACTTTAAGCTGAAACATGTTTGCTCAAATGATGCAAGAATCTAAAAAGAAAGTGTAAGGAATATTTAATGTAATATAGAATCAAAGAGGCAACTACTCATGTTCCTGTTGTCAAATGTAAACTTGGATTTTTGCTCGGGATTACTATAACAGGATTAGCAATGAGAACCGCAGAAGCAGTAAATTCATTGTGTGCCTTATAACCAATCTAAATTCAGTGTGCCACCACCTGTAAACATGAGCAATAGATTTCTTTTTTTAAATGACCTGGAAAGTATCTAACAGGCTATCCTTGGGGAACTAACACTTTTTGAACTAATTAATCATCAGATGCCACTGCTGCTCCACTCCACTGAATTTGAAAAAGCAGTTATTGGACAACAACAAAAAAAATTCTCTAAGAAAAGAAAGTGTTGATACACCACTTTTGGAGGGCAGGCTATTCTGCAAACAACATTTCCAAGTCATCTTCAAAAATCTTCATTTTAAACAGCAGAAAAAGATCATAAATATTTCTCTACATGAATGCATTTTAACAGTGAAACTAATTTAAACCTTGGTACTTTAAAAGAAACATGGAGCAAGCTAAATAATGAATATTATTAAAAGGAAAAGGTATTTTATAGTGGCTAGAGCCCTAGACTAGATGGAACTTCAAAAGGGGACTGACTTCTATTTTGGGCCTTACAATGAACCACCTTCATGACTCTGGACAATTTACTTCAGCTCTGTTTTTCAGTCTCCCAAGGTATGAAATGAGAAGGTTAGACCAGATGATCTTTAAGATCCCCTCCATCCTTAACCTTCTATGAAATGTCAACATTTTCAGAACTACTTTTTTTTTTCACATCTGTACAGTTTTGTCAATATTTAGGTCATTATATAAGAATTATAGTTTGTGTTTAGCATTTATAATCAATATGTGAATTTTCATTATTATTTAGCTAAGTATCTCTGAATCCTGACACTGTTTATTCTCTCACATACTTTAATAACAAATAGAGCAATCTTTATGAGACCAAGAAAGATTTAAGAAGGTGCTGCTAATCAGAGACAAATGTCAAACTAAAGATACTTTGAATATATTATAAGCATCCTCTTCTTTGGACTTCAAAACACAATACATTTTTCTTATTCACTATATTATTATGCTCTTCTAGTTATTTTAAGAATACTAAGGTAGGTTTAACAAATGGAAGATGCACAAGAATTGTGCAATTTATTATAAGAACCTGTGAAATAACTCAAATAATTGTTCAGCTGTTCACTATAGGAAGTTACATAAGAGTGCAGTACAGTGAATGCACTAGGTGCAAAAATCTGAAGACACCTGCCAACAGGGCAATTGGAAATAAGCCATAAAAACAAAATAAGTTTTGGTTTACAATTAGGATACTGAATCACTATTCCATACTGATTTATATTTCACCTGGTCCCAATTCTTATAGTTTTTGTAGCATTATTTTGTACGTTATCTTAAATACAGGTGAGAATAAGGCAAGAAATCAATCATAGAGAAATAGATCACTAAATCACTTTAATGTGTAAAAGGAAGTCCCTAGAGCCATGTCTAGGATAACACAGGAAATTTCACTGTATTTTCTGTTTCATCTTCCTCCCATTCTCCAACCACCTTTATTTGGGTGAAATCAGAGCAAAATTAAAGCTAAGGTATGACTTTATTTTTTTTTAAAGATTTTATTTATTTATTTGTCAGAGAGAGAGAGACAGCGAGAGAGGGAACACAAGCAGGGGGAGTGGGAGAGGGAGAAGCAGGCCTCCCGCAGAGCAGGGAGCCCGATGCAGGGTTCGACCTGAGTCGAAGGCAGATGCTTAATGACTGAGCCACCCAGGCGCCCCTAAGGTATGACTTTAAAGGACAGAGATTATACATGGACAATTTAGATGGCTAGTAGAGAGATGAAAACAGAGAATGGCAGTTCTTTGCTCTGACTAGCAACTTTGTTCATAGGTTTGGGATTCAGGTGTCTCTCTGCACCTACCAATCCTCTTTTCTCTGCCAGGTTGTCATCATGTAAAGTTTCCCAACCACAAGAAAGAGTCATCTATCACAAATTGCTTCATCTTTGCGACAGCTACTCAATCTCAAATTCCTGTAATATATGACAGGATCAATAAAGTAATATCTGGGAAACCTACATTTGGGTGCTGATCTACAAATATCCTATTGCAGGTATGGACACCAGTAACTTCTAATCTAATTTAAAAGGGAATCACCCAATTCCATCACCAACTATTATAAAATTTAATAGAATTAAGCAAACTCTAACCAGAGGTTTAGGCAAGAGACATGGAAAAGAAAGAGTTCCCTAATAACTAAGTGTGATTAAAGCAAGGATTGCTTTAAGCGAGAGGCCTAAGAGTTTAGCTCTATGGTTTTTCCAACACCTTGCCCACACAATACTACCTTTCTGAGATGCTCGGTGCCCTAATCCACCACACACCCTCTACAAAGATGGGATCCCATTTTGGCAGACCTTCCCTGGCTTGACATAGCTCAAATTCTTAACACATCCATTTGTTTCAAGGGATTACAGGTTGCTGATCAATGAAGACATGTTGTGGGAAGGTAACACAGTAAGCCATTTTCAATTACCAACTTCAACAGAGATTACTGAGGGAACGTTATGCAGGAAAGTTCATTTATGAAAGCTAGCGAATGAAAATGGATGCCATCTTACTATCTTCTTATGCCCATGCCAATGGACAGTTCTACCAACGCACATAGTTGATAAGTAATCATTCTCATTTTTATAGCCTCTCAGCTTAGATTAAATCTGCATCTTAGTTTTAGATTTTTCAAATCAAGAAATCTTCTGATCTGGAAAAGTACATCCTCAGGTAAACATCTTAGCCAGCTTAGACTCATAACAAAATACCATAGTCTGGGTGTTTCTTAAGCAACATAAATTTATTTTCCCACAGTTCTGGAGGTTGGAAGCCTGAGATCAGGGTGCCAGCACAGTCAGATCCAAATGAGAATTCTCTTCTTGGCTTGTCAATAGCTGCTTTCTTGCTGCATGTTCATTCACATGGCCTTTCCTCTGAGTACGTGTGGAGAGAGAGAGAGAGGTCTCTGGAGTCTCTTCTTTTAAGAGCACTAACTCTATCATGAGGACCCCACTCTGATCTCATCTAAACCTAATTACCTCCCCAAAACCCCATCTCCAAATACTATCATATTGAGGCTCATGGCTTCAATGTATGAATTTTGAAGAGACAAAATCCAGTCCATAGCAGCAAAGTAGAAACTTTTTAGTAAATTGTGCTATCATGATTATGTCCAATATGGGAAATAACAATGTTCATTCTGTTCCCACTTGCTAATCTTTTCCTCATATTTTTAAATTGAACATCAAGTAAACTTCCAGGATTAACTCTGCCTCTCCTCTACTCATATATAGTCAATAAACACTTGACTTGATTTTAGGTGCTCATATTTAGTATAAGTTTTCCAAGGATAAAAAAATTATTTTTCAAATTCTTCAGTAAAGCTCCACATTATTGGGTTTTGTAGTCTTCATGTAGTGGATGATCAATGAATGAGAAATTATTCAAAGGAAATTACCAAATTTTTCTACTGTGTCATTTTCAAACCTCCTTTTTTTAAAAAACATATATGTAGTAAGGTACCAGGCACTGTGTTAATACTGAAGAGAAGCAATGGATAAAATCCATGTGCCCTCCTTTACAGAGCTAAAAGCCTAGATGGGGAGATAAATATACAATTAAAATTAAAATTGTGATGGACATCTTCAGAAAAAAGAACTAAATAAAATGGAGATAAAGTTGTGATAGACATTGTGAAGGAAAAGTAGATTGACAGATTACAAGGGGGCATGATGTAGAACAAAATTCAGGGTGGACTTCTCTGAAATATCTGTGTTAGGAGAGATCTGAATGATGAACAGGTAATAGCCAGGCAAAAGGACAAATTCCAAGCACAGGGAATAGGACAGGAAAAGACGCCAAAGCAGTAAGGAGCTTAGCCAGCCCCTTTGGGTAAATGAAAAAAGAACATGTGGCTAAAATGAGAGGGAAAATGGATTATGATGAGGCTGGAGAGTTATACAGGGACCACTTACAGATTCAGTTAGAGGGGCCTAGATTTATTAATGTATTTCACAGACACTGAAGAGCTACAGCAGGGAAGCACTGCAGTTTTAGATCACTCAGGGTTGCTCTGTGCAGAATATGTTGATGGGAGACAAGAGGAAATAGAGGATCAAGTTTGCAAGCTTCCACAGAAGATAGTTTGGAGAAGAAAAGATATTTCCTTAGACTACAATGATGACAGTGGATATTTGAAAACATAGGCAGATTCAGGGTATATTTGAGAAATACATTCCAGAGGAATCAAAAGGGAGGTGTAGAACTTGACACACAACTGCTTTCATACAATACCTACAAACAGTATGTGCTTTCCATAACTGATAAGACTCACAAAGATACCTTTATGTCTAATTGTCCCTTTACCTTTTGTCTAATTGCTCATTACAAGTAAAACCTAGATTTGCTTAACTTTGTGCAACAACCAGAACAGCATATTACGGTCTCTTAAATTCACTTAATAAATTTCTATCTAACAAGATTCTGGGGTTCTTAGTGAGTCAATATTATAAATATTGAAGGAGAGTGTCACAAGGGACAGACTTTTAATTCAGTTCAAAAGAACCTGACATTCTCTTTAAATGGCATTTTTTTCCCCAAAAGTTAATATCAATTTTGAGGAACTGGAATTGGAACCTCATAAAATTAACCTCAAATACAAGCTTCTGGCAACCACCAATATCCCTAACTTCAGTGAAACATATCTCTAAATTTGCAATGAGAATATAAATGCACTTTAATGTTACAAATAAGATTTCTATATGAAACATGCAGGACTTCCAAATATACATAGAATGCATAGGATAAGGTTGTAAAATAAAACAGTTTAAAAGATTCTTACTGCCTTTGAATATGGAAATATAAAACTCCTTGGTCCTAACCTATATAGTCAGAAAAAAATATGAAATGGGAAAAATTAGTAAAATAAGTCATATAACATCTTTAACTTTAAAAATCATAACTTTTCTCTCTCCTAGATGTCAACTGAAAAAGAAACTAGTTGAGTTACATAGCTGCAGATATTCTTTTCTATGTTTTCCTTGCTAGAAAGAGAATAGATATTAAAAAAAAAAAAGAAGGGGGGAAACCTAGTCAAGAAGAAACAGATTCCAAAAGGATTTATATATATATGTAAAGATCATATCTTCTCTATCAACCCACTTTCCTATTTCAACCTTGATCATTTTGTTCATGGACAATAAGCACTAACCTACTGTAAAATAGTGTAGGAAGAGTATGTGCATATATGATGGATAAAATACAAGCTGCACCCATTTTGGGTGTTTTTATCATTAACTGCTGTTGCATAAACTGAACATACAATGGGCTGTGACACTGGATAAATCATTTGTTTCCACTTGTTATTGATGACATTTCATAACTCGTTTGGGGCTCTGCTTTGCCCCGTCACTTGTGAGTTATGAGGTCATCAATCATGACTGGGAATAAATGATTTATGTAAGTCACCCTATTGTATATTTTAGGTACAGTATACAATAAAACACACACTATTGATTTCTAATATTGTTGCATTACGTTTATCATGTGTGTTTGTGAGACTGTGATCTTGTGTCATCTGCTGTAACTGAGTATGAGATGTTAAAATAATTTATGAGAAAAGAAATGCACAAAAATCATTCAGAGAATTCCTATTTTTAATTAATACCTTGCTAAAGCAATTTTAAAAGTCTCCTTAAATTAAAAACACTGTCTCAAGCAAGGGAAGTTGCAGTTAAGAACATGAAGTCAATATATAAGGTCATGATTAGGAAACAGAAAAGTACTAAAAGAGACACTTTGAACAGAGCATATGCCATCCTGATTAACCTACGGAGATACTGAAGACAAATCTCCCACTGAGGAACAGGTGTATTACACTTGAAAGGATCAATGGAATGGCTTAGTAACAAGAATATCATGGAAATACGAAAAACTTCTTCCAGCCATTTTTAGAAAAGAAAGAGGTAGAGTGGGGAACAAAACCAAACTAATTCCTTTCGTTGATGAAAGCTTAGAACCTTTAACTATAACTCCAGTTGAGTTTGCAAAGAATCCACAAGCAAGTTTAATGAACATATTAATTGAAAATGAACATAAAGTGATCAGGAAAATACTCTTATTTGAATGGAGTTCTTTAAAAAGAATATAGCATCTTAAGAGACTGGAAAATTTTTCTTTTGCTTCATTCCTATTTCATCCCCCAACTGACTTCCTTTTTTTTTTTTCCTGATGAGCTTAAAACTATAAACATGATTTAAAAAAATAAAACTACAAGAAAATGCAAAGAAATTTGAGGGAAGCAATCAAAAACATATTGAAAATCAAACCTAGAATAAGAGCATCAAAACTCCAGGAACTTTCAGCTATTTGCAATTACAAGAGTAATTGCTATTTTAACATGTTTTGCTTGTTCCAAAGAAACTCTGGTTCGTAAGCTGAAATTCAAGGAGTTTAAATCACAGCGAAATCTTTTAGGAGCTGATCAAGACTAAATATACAATCAAAACAACCTATTATCTACATATTTTAGTTGATTAAAAAAATAAGGTACCGCTCTGAGGAGTACTACGCAGAAGTTGTTGACCAGCTGTGTTCAATTCCCAGTGATGATAAAAAATAACTATTTAATCTGAAGTATGAAGAATTTAGGTCAGATATAAAGAAAAAATTCTTTTTCTTACAGAAAAGTATTAGATATTGATATTAACTATTGAGAATAGTTGTAGAATTTTCTTTGGAAATTTTTAATAGTAATTTCACTTTTTAGAATGGGTTAGGTATATCCTAATCTAATGGCCAAGGATTGTATTATAAATTCAAATAACTTCTCAGAATTCCTTTCACTGCTTAATTCTATGATGATACTAATTAATTGAGAGCACTGTTTTCTAGAGCAACGGCATAAGAGGACTGAGAATTTCAAAAGCAAGAGTTGGTAGCTTTAATAATTATTAAGGTGATATATGAGAAAGCGAGTCAGAGGTCCATGGTTTAGCTAAAAATCCTCAGTTTAAGTCCAATATTATTCAGAAATATCTTATTTTTGAGGGTTTGTTTTCTAAATTTTTTTTCTATTTGCTTTAATTAAGATTTTTTAACCTACAGCCTTGAATGGGCTTTAGGGAGTTTAATACCTAAAACTGTATTTAAAATATTGTGTATGATGAAAACATATGTATGTTTCTGGGGAGAGAGCTCATAACATTGTTAAACTTTATTCAGAGACCAAGGCTAGAAACAAAAAATTTTTAAATTTTAAAGAAGATTACAAACCACTGATTCAAGAGGCTGTCATTCACAATCAAGTCTATTATCCATCTTTCTAATTTGTTTATAAAATTAATTCCATTTTTTTAAACTTTATTCTTTCACTCTGCTCTCTGCCTTTTTCTCCCCCACCCTCACCATCTCTCTGTCTCTTATGCCCTTGATTCACTTTTCCAATTGGTCAGAACTAATACTTTAACTCAGTGGCTAATTTTGATATTTTCAAGTGCCTTTGGATAAAAGCTTGGTTGGAAATTAAAGTTTGAACTTGTTAACTAAAGTCATCTTTTTTCTTGTGTGCAGATATCAACTAGATGTGATCTGCCTTCTCCCCCACACATAAAAAAGTAGCTGCTACTTAAATGTGGCAACTCACATATGGAATCAGAACAGTCATTTAAGAAAAAAAAATTTTTTTCCTCTTCTAAAATTCAGGGTAAACCTTGTAATGTTTTAATTTCAAATTTTATATTTTTAATGATAAAACGTGAGGTATCAGAATATTATCATTTGATATAAGGAGACTACAAAGAGAGGCAGACAGTATAATTAGGAAGCATCCTTGCAAATATGTATAGTAAGGGGCACGTGATTAAGTGGGGATATTTTTTGGAAGGGAGGGAGGGAGGAAGTTAGGAAGTTAGGAAGTTAGGAAGTTAGGAAGGAAGGAAGGAAGGAAGGAAGGAAGGAGGGAGGGAGGGAGGGAGGGAGGAAGGAAGGAAGGAAGGAAGGAAGGAAGGAAGGAAGGAAGGAAGGAAGGAAGGAAGGAAAGGGAAAGAAACTGGATATAAACCTAGTTTAATCAGTTTAGAGCCGTTTTAATGATCCTGTTCCCCAAGCATCAGAAATGCTGATGGAGCCACAGCCTACACATTTGGTCCTGTACCAGGTTGGGTATGAGGAGACTGGGGACTTAACCCCAGCTCTGCTCCTGACTCATTGAGTGACCTCAAGCCAGTTAACCCATCTGTTGTTATTCAGAAGGTGATGACTTGGAGACTGTCTAGCAATTGCTGTGCATTAATAGGGTGACAGTCAGAGGAAGACGCCTGGGGCAGGAGAGCTTCAGTGTAAGGAAATCAGCCTTTACTGCTCTGCCCAATCATGTCAGCATCACTGCTATTTCAGGGGGCATCCTGCCATTGTTGCTCCCTGCTCCGAACACCCCATGCTGCCAAAGCCACTGCAGGGGGTCACCTTTAACAGACAACCTCATTTTCAAATTTCCAGACCACTAAATCAAATGAACCAGTGCAAGGGTAATTTTTTTAAGGTTGCCAGAGAGATGCATAGAAGAGTTGCCTATCTTGGGAAGAGAAAATTACAGCAAGAGCCTCTCTTTGTGATGATTGGAAAAGAAGGTAGATCAGAAAGCAGCTTCTTGAGTTTGGGAATTATTTAGATTTTAAATTGTGTTTTGCTCTACATCAAATTGGATTAGATTCCTTGAATCTTCTAAGACTTTGATCCAGCCTATTTCACATTTACAAATTAAAAAGCAGCTTCAGCAGTGAAAATCATATAAGATACAACAAGAAAGCTTCGAGGGGCATACAGGCAGATTTAGCCTCAAGGCCCATCCACTTGTGCAGTGTCTCATACCAACATGTGTGTACTTTGACAAAATATACTCAATTCCTATAATGCGGAATATTCTTCAATAGAGAGGCATGCATTCATAAAGCAGCTGCAGATCTATATTCCTTTATACTGTTTCATGTTTCTGAATCCAATAATAATTTTATTCTATTAGAATTAATGTCCTTAACACAATTAAGGAAAACAAAATTTCAGGGCACTAACGTGTCGTATAAATGCAGAACAGTTAAAATTTTGACCAAAATTAAAACACATGAGTGTCATATATTTGATAATTTAACATGCCCACGACAACTAGACTCACCCTAAATAATCATGCAGAAGTGAGAGCAGTGAGGAAAAAGAGAGGAAGAGGGTCAAACATTCAAATCTAAAAGTTGGACAACAGTGAATTTGGCCATGCAGGAATTTTAAAAAGAACATCACTGATCACCTTATGTGTGAGCAGGAAGTTTGAACCAAAATATCACCCATCCAAACTATAAGGATTAGACCCTCAAGAAATAAAAGGATCATCAGCTACCCCCAAACAGAATCCTTCAGCATAGTACACTCCAGCAAATTCCCAGTGCCGCAATGTGTGTGCAAAGGCTTCATCAACAGGGTTTGAAAAGCACTGCTATTCTCCAGATAGTGCTCACTACATGAACGCTCACATAAATCAAAAATACTGGCGTGTGTTCCCTGTAGTCACTGCAGTTTAATCTGCTTACTCTAACCCTTCCCACCTTCACACAGGGTCATCTCTCCATGTAACCGACATATTCCCCTTTCAAAAATCTTTTTTTTCACGGAGGTTTATAAATGCCTTATTGATTTTTCCACACAAGGCCAGTCAACTTCTGACTTCACAAAAAGAGTTGAATAGAGTGGCTGAACCCACTGCTGTTTCCCTACCTACATAAGTAAAGTACCACTACCCAGTTAATTTTAGTCCTACTAACTGACCTGGTCATATAGGATAGCCATCATCAGTCCTGGGTCCCCAAAGGACGAAGACCCTCTTGTGCTCCTGCCTGACTACAAAGTTATAAAACCATTGGCCAAATAATTGCTTGGCCTACTTGATTCTTTCCCCCACCCTGCCTCAGCCCTACATGCTGGAAAAAAAAGAATCTTGATGCCCCTTCTGAAAACTTACTTTCGATATCTTTTTTTTTTTAAGATTTTATTTACTTATTTGAAACACAGAGAGAGAGAGCACACAAGCTGGGAGGAGGGCCAGAGGGAGAGGGAGAAGCAGACTCTCTGGTGAGCAGGAAGCCTGATGTGGGGCTCGATCCCAGGATCCTGAGATCATGACCTGAGCCGAAGACAGAGCTCGGCTCTGAGCTCTGAGCCACCCAGGTGCCCCTCTTTTGATATCTGATCCTCTTTTCAACAAATCAGTCAAAAAAGACTGTGTCATGTATCTTCTGCATTTAAATCTTAGAATTAAGGACATAAACTTTAAAATGTTTTTGTCTCTGATCTCATTCATAATCTTCCACAATTTTTTAGAAAATTATTTATTCTCTTATCTTTTTTTTAAAGATTTTATTTATTTGACAGAGAGAGACACAGTGAGAGAAGGAACACAAGCAGGGGGAGTGGGAGAGGGAGAAGCAGGCTTCCTGCAGAGCAGGGAGCCCGATGCGGGGCTCGAACCCAAGACCCTGGGATCATGACCTGAGCCAAAGGCAAACACTTAACGACTGAGCCACCCAGGAACCCCTCTTATCTTTTAATCATAATAGATTACTTATTATTATATTATTATCATGGGTTAATATTTCATGCTATTTCATAGTTTTAATTCTTATTTATATTATTTCATTCATAATTTCTTCTTAGTTTCTATTTTCTTTCTCTTAACAAAATTAAGAATTTTCAAAAATGATCTCGCATTGAATGTTTCCTGAGGTAGCAATTGAACAGTATAAGGAAAAAACAATACACAAATTTTATATGCATATACTGGGAAGTAGTAAATAGGCTATACAGCTGCAAAGTTTCTACATTTTAAAGTAATACAATATTAACACTAACTAAACTGTGAAAAAATAATGATGCACATTATAATCCCTAGAGTAACCATTTAATATATATGAATGGAATTCTAAAAATTCTGAAAACATTTCTATAGTACAAAATAAGACAGCAAAGTAAAAACATAAACAACAGAGGGGTCAAAACAGGAAACAGATTTTTTAAATGGTGACCTAAATCCAACAACATCAATAATTACATTAAATGTAGGTAGATTAATAATTCTAATTAAAAATCAGAAACTATCAGAATGCATTTTTTAAAAAGCAAGACCCAAGTCTATGCTGTGTATATGAGATGAATTTTAAATACTGAGACACAGAATTTAAAATTAAATGGATGCCAAAAGATATACCATTGAAATAGTAAGTACAAGGCTGGAGTGGCTATCATAGCAGCTTTATTTAGAACAGACAAAAACTAGAAAGCCTACATTCTAACAAAAGGAGAGTGGATAAACAAACCACAATTCAACCATGCAATGAAATACTAGTTGGCAATAAACAGGAACTGACTGCTAATATACCCGAGTATGTATATATCTCCAAAACATGCTAAGTGAAAATAGTTTTGCACAAAACTGAACATACTGGATGATTCTATTTATATTCCATTCTAAAACAGATAAAATTAATCTGTAATGGAAAATATCAGAACGGTAGCTGTTTTTCAGTGGGTTGGGGCAGGGGTTGACTGAGAAGGGGCATGAAGGAATTTTCTCGGTGATGATAGTGTTCCACACCATGATCCTGAGGATGGTATACAGGTACATGTAACTGTCAAAACTCAATGAAAGTACACTTAAAAATCGTGTATTTCATGTAAATTTTACACCAAAAAAATGTAAACAAATAGAACACTCATTAATGATATGCATGCTAGCTGTTAGAGGAAAGAGTATTGAGGTCTGCACTTTCATTTGAAATGCATCAAAAACATTGATAAATTGAAGAATTGTAGGAATAACTAAATGAACAGATGTGGGACAAAGCAATATAGTAAAATGTTAATAGATGCATCTAAATGGTAGTTACATGGTGGTCACTGTAAGATTCCTTCAACTTCTCTGTGTGTTTGAAATTTTTCTAAACAAAAGTTGGAAAATTACATATTAAAATAAAAATATAATGAGGGAAGTGGAAGAGGTGTACACAGAGGGCTAAACTGTATCTACTTTATTCTTGAAAATGAAGAGACAAAATGGTCTGAAGCAAATAGAGCAAAACATTATGATTTTAAAGACCCTAGTATTCATGGGTATTAGTTGTCTTATTCTCTTTTCTCTTTTATTCATATTTTTCTTCATGCTTGAAATATTTTATAATTTAATTTTTTTATAAACTACAAACAGAATGAATGTAATGCATTAGAGTATGAAGGGCAGTGGACTGAGCCCTGGGACCTGGCATTTTAGAACTCGCTTGATCATTAAGGACTATGAGACTAGTGCAAAGTCACAAAATCTCTCTGGGCCTCAATTTCCTCATTGGTAAGATACAGTTAAACTGAGTTGATATATTAGAGATCCATTTTCATCTCTACAATTCTATAAACCTAAAATAGGCAAAATAAACAAAAATGTATTTTTAGGACTTGCCTCCTGAGAAATGTTATACATAAGCCCAAATACTCAGAGTTAATCAAACAAGTAATCAGAGAATAATTTTGTGCATAAGGGAATCACAACTTTTATGTTTTTACTCAGCCTAAACTCAATAAAGTAATATAGAAGTAGGGGGGAAGTCATATCATTGGAGCGCCCAAAGCCTTGGGGGAAAAAAAAAAGGCAGCGGCAGCAGCAAAGTTTTATTTTTAAGACATAATTTCTACTATTTATTCTGCTAATAACTTGGGATCTTGGAAATTCCATTTTAAGCCTCATTTTTTCATCCCTACAATATGGGGATTAGGGTCCATGCCATTCTAAGATTCTACAATTATAATTCTATTTGGGTTAAATATCTATCTGTGAGTGTATATTACTAAACTTTTGCCTATCCTCCCATACCTACCAGTACTTCCACCTAAACATCATACATCAAAGGAAGGTAAAGAGTTTACTGTGTAAAAACTTTGCTGAACAGTGTGGCTTTTTTTTTTTTTTTAAGATTTTATTTATTTATTTGACAGAGAGAGACACAGCAGAAGAGGGAACACAAGCAGGGGGAGTGAGAGAGGGAGAAGCAGGCTTCCCGCGGAGCAGGGAGCCCGATGCGGGGCTCGATCCCAGGACCCTGGGATCATGACCTGAGCCGAAGGCAGACGCTTAACGACTGAGCCACCCAGGTGCCCCACAGTGTGGCTTTTTTGAAAGCCACACGAAAGTACTGTCATTACCAATTCCCACTAGACAGCTACCCAGAACTAGTGCTGTTTGTGAATTACACACAGTGGACAAATTAATCTTGCAAAACTATTGGGATTAAAATTTTCAGTGCAGCATTTAGGGATATAAGCACAGAGTACTCCTGAAGATCAAACAGCATGCTACCATGTTATGTACTACAGTACCATCTCTTGGATCTGACATCATGCTCCACATGTTCACAAAAAGTGTACCTAGAACAAAGAAAAAACAGAGGCAAGAGAACTTGATGTATTTAAAGTTGATACTTACCTGCTATTGGTAATTCCCTATCCCTTTAAGAAACTTACTTGGCTGAGCTTGAAACGCTGTTTTTGGTTATCAACTGAGTTAAGACATTTAAAACCTATCTTTCAAGCCAAAAATGAAACTTCTGCCATCTTTTTCCAAAACAAACAAGCAAACAAACAAACAAAAAAGTAGGGCAAGGGGAAGAGGAGATTCTTATCCTTGAAATTCATGTACCCTTTAACTCTTTACCAATGGAACTTATCCATGACATCTTCACAATTATAATTCTTTAGGAACAAAAAGGATGCCTAAAACATAACAATTATTGCTACTTCTCAAAAAAAAAAAAAAGATAGTCTGTCCCTGTTTCAGCAACGCTATTCCCAATCATTTCTTATTCTATGAACATCTTATTTTGAATACAAAGTTACTAAATCCCACTTCACAGAGTAACACTTCTTACCTGAAGACAGATTTTTCAAAGTTTCTAATATAATCTCCTTTCTTAAAAATTGAAATGTTTGTCCATGGAAAAATTTATCTTTCTGGAAACACAGTGCCTTATTGAGACTTTTGCTTTTTAAATAGATTGGGAACAATTTCTTCTTTCTCTTCTTTGCTTTCTTACCACTTTCTTAGTCCCTTTATCTTTCTTTTTATTTCACCTATCATTTTTCTCTTTTCGTACACCTAACTTATGTTTATTGTTTCTCAGTGTCCTGATATGGTTAACATTTAAGTCTTCCCCAATGGAGTCTAGTAGCAATGCATTCCATTGTGCAAAAAAGCTTTTGCCAAGGAAGCTAAAGAGGAAACAAAAGGATCTGACGAAACAAATCTATTTTTCTGTCATTATGTGCCTGAAAGGAACCTGCCACCTAGAAGAAAATCTACTTAGTTTTACAGTATAATTAATTATGCATGAGTTTAGACCAGAATCCCTAATGTTCAAAGAAACTGTATTATGCCATAGAGTAGAGCCATCTTTCATTTTTAAGAATTGATATAGACTTCAGGTAACTGTAGAGGCCATTTACCCATTGTACATAATAGTTTTTTGTAAGCTAAGAAACCAAAGGCCAATGAAGAATTAATAGTGGCTATATCCAATAGATGTTAGGCAACTATAGGGTAAGCTTCAGGTTTTTGCTGAATATTCTGCATATCCATCTCTATTTAGTCTAAATGTACTTCAAAAAAAATTTTGGATGCACTTCTGTACCACTGCTTTTAAGCCCCAAGAAAGACATAAATTTAACAATAAACATTAACTAAAATGTCCCAGGGGGAAATAGTTCATTGGCTCTCCCAGAATCAGTCTGTAAAAGTGTGAAGAAAAATGTTAATATTTCTGTGGCTTATATTTCTTTGAAAGGGAGGAAAAGGGGCACATTCTCTGTGTTTCCCATATAGCTTTAACCTGTAGATGGTCGTGGGATGGGGCTGGGGAAGGGGGAGATGAGGAGGAAACAGAGAACAGCATGAAGGCTTTTATTCTAGGAATATTCAAAAGGTCAAGAGATATCTGGATTATCCAAAAAATAAATGAAACTATATTTCTAGATTATCCAGAAAATAGATGAAACTGTTGCCTATCTCCTATCCCATTTCTTATAGACATATCCACTTTAAAGAAAGAAATTCTGCTTCCTTTAATATGGGAATGTGTAGGAGATAAGTTCTGCTACCACACACAGAGCTTTTCTAAACCTGTCTAAACTCAAGTCAATAGTAATAATTTCTTTATTCCATTACTTTGGAGCAAAAAAGACAGAAGAATGTAACAACAACAACAAAAATTTGTGTGGGCACTTAATGTGGCTCAGGGCCTGTGTATGTAAGTGAGGCAAGAAAGGAAGCCTGCAAACCAAAATAGTTAGACTTGGGAATTACTTTTCTGAGTGAAGTTGCCAGATCCCTTCCATGTTCGTAAAGAAATTCATGCTAAATAGCAACTGTCTTCCTGATAAGCTGTGCAGTCTGTTATCTAAAAACTGTTACAAATAACTAGGTATTCTTTCTATCTTACGGTGAAGCTAGAATCCGCTAGGGTTTCTGGTTTTTTTCCATCCTTTTATCATCATCGGAGTCACAATCCTTTTATCAGACATCATTCTCCTCCCTCCAACTGTTTTCACAACCAGGTCCAAAAGAGGAACAAATAAGTCATGTGAAGGGAAATAACTATTGATTTGGAAAAACAAACATGGCCATTCTCAGGGACATACAGAATCAAAAAGATAGATTATTTGAAATGTTGTATCTTCATAGTTGAAAGTGAAAACTATGCTGAATACTATTAATAACAAGTTAAATAAAATGTAACAGGAGAATTTACAGTCCAATTAGATTATGGATGAAAAAATAAATGATTCCTTGATGCCATAGAATATGCATTTTCCTGGTATATAACTATTCCTTTTAAATAATTTCTTTTCTGAAACATGCCATTAACAGTGACTGTTGATAGCAACTGTGTTTAAAAATTATAAAGACACAGGTTAGTATGTGAGTTAAAGTCTAAAATAAAACTTAAAGAAAAGACTAAACACATTGCAAAAAATAAGGAACTCATAATGGAAGAATTAAGCAACCAAAATGTATATATAAACATCTTTCTCTTTTCCTCCATATGAGCAAAGAGAATATGGCTAAATATGAAATTCTATTTTTATTGTCTTCCTAGTCACAGGTCAACTGATTCCTGAGTCATGGTGGCTTTGTACCCAACTGACAACAGAGAATAACTTTTCAGACTCTTGTCAGGAGGTACAATCTTGAACTCACCACTATTTGATACAAATTAAAAGCTGGATTCACAGAACTGTCATTTGTACAGAGCTGTCTAAATTTTATGAAGTCCCTGTATTTCTTTAGCCTTTGTGATATCTGTCCCTGGGTTGGGTTAGACCACCAGACATACCCTGAACCATCTCCCATTGACCACCTGTAGGACTTCTCATTGCACACAGATAACTTATTTGTCAATGTTAATTGTCAAGGAAAGATTCTAAGTTTGATGAGGGCAGGGGCTACATCTCTTCCATTACCATTCTACACCTGTTTCTGCCAGATAACACACGGGAGATATTCAATACATAACTACTGAATAAATGAACAAGCCTAGACTTGCTTTCACTGACTTCCTTTTACAAAGATGTTACATAACATATAACTAGCTCTCATTACACTAGTGTGTGTTGGCTATAGGCTACAGTTAAGAAACTTATTTCCCTGAATTATACAATGTTCTATGAAGACCCAGGAGTCAAATTTCCCATGAGCCTGTGTACCTGGAATAGTTGCACATCTCCTGAAGAATCAGTTTCTTCTCTTCTCTGTGCATTTTAGAATTAGTTCCATCTTTATGTTGGCTGTTAGAGAGCTGAGGACTAAACATGTGGCCCACATGTAGCCAGTACACAGGGCTTCAGAGAGGGCATTTGGTTCCATAGTTATACTCCATGCTCCACCCTTCCCTTCTCTGGCTCCCTTGACTTCATTTCCCTCTCATAGTTTTAAATTTATGTTATGTATCTTTGTAAGCCACCTCAATTTCTTTTTGAATCAAGGCAGAATGTAAATAAATTGATTTTTTTTCCCTTCATGTAGAAGTTATTAACTTTGCTGAAGAAAGGAAGAGGCAAAGGAAGACAAAATATAGACTTTGGCAATGTATGGCTGATTTTAAGAGACCTTGGGGATATCTTATGAAAAGGAGATACTATTTCTATCCCACACTGTATAGTTTCAGTTTTATGTACAGCACAAGGCAACTGCACAATGTCAACCCTTTTTATTATATCAATTATGTTAATACTTAGAACATATTTAAAAACAAGAAACAAAGGAATGTAACTGGATCAGAAGAAGCATAGCTTTTACTAGGGTCAGAACATTAGGAACAAGGAAAATTAATGAAACTATAAAAATATATAGAAAATATTGGTATCAGGTAAACAGAATGACCTCTTGCTGTTGAATTATGTTTAAAGATACAGGGTCCCTACCTATTCCCATACTCCTTTCTTTCACAGAGCACATTGTCAATTTTTCATTAGAGGTAGATCCTCAGGAGACAGAGAAATAGACCAATACTAGATAAGAGCAAAAAAAAAATCACAATTTTTCTAAGAACTAATACTTGAGTTGAATTAGTTTATTCAGAAATGCAGCTGCATTGTATCATAATCTGACAAAATTATGAAGTCAATCTGAATACAGAATGTCCCTATGTTGCTATTGCTACCCCTTCATCTACATATCGAGTACATTTAAATAAAAGGAAGAAAAAATGACATAGGAAAACACACACACACACACACACACACTTACACATTGTCATCTGCCCCCAGATAGCAAAGGCATCTCTGCCACAAGAACGTCGCCCATCTCTGCTCCAGGTTCAGGTAGAGAACTACTGTCAGTCTATTTTAGCACTCCCGTTTAAATTCTGTACGTCTTTATAAATGCAGTTATCATTACCATTGTTGCCTTATCACTCTCCATGATTGCTCTCTTTCAGTCAAGTATAAAGGCAGCCTGAATATAAATGTTTTGTCATAAAACTGCTCTTCAAATAATAAAAAAGGGTTATAATAGTACTAAAAATAATTTACCCCCAAGGCTGCTGCAGAGACTGGCAGTGTGCAGACTGAGGGCCCAAAACACCTCCAGCCATACTCACTATCCTCTGAACTCTTCCACTGCATTTGAACAAATATTTGCATGATTTTAAAGATAATTTAGATGTCATTATAAGACTGGGATATCTAGAACCTTTTTAACATTAGATTAAAAAAATACAAGTTATTTTAAGCAATATCATCATTACTGTACTTAAGAAACATGGGATAAGTTAGTGAAAGTTTATATCTTTCAAAGAGAAAGTTACTTTTTATTTAATTAGTTTTGGGCAGATAAATATGTAATGCATATATGTATACACACACAATGTACACACATATCATAGACATATATACATATATCATACATACACATATGGATTATATACACATATCACATGTATGCATATATCTATATATTATATATGCATATCATACAAACATACCATACACACATCATGTATACATATGTCACGTGTATATGCATGCATATAAACACATACATCCTATATATCATATGTACACACACACATAAAATCTTTACTCTGAAAATGCTTTGTTGGCATCAGGACCGGCTGTGCACTGCCACCCAGGGGCTGTCTACAACATTTTAACACTGCTATCTTGCCAAGAGGCATTCAAAGTCATTACCAAATGCATCCTGGACAGTCCTTCATGCTAGCTGTTAGCATTTCCATTGCAGTAGCTTTGGTGTCATTTTTCCCATAGCATGAATGCACATTATAGAGAAAGGCAGAGAAAAGGAAGAGAGAAAAGAACGCCAAACAAGCAAAGGACCACCTAGAAGGAAACAAACAAATTATACTGACAAGGCTGACAAGCGGGAATAAGAAAGAGAAAAAGGGGAAGGAGGAGGTTTGTGGGCTTCATGCCCACTGCTCTGGGTAAATATCCTTCCTTGCAACAATAAAGACAAATAAAGTACAAAGAAGGGATAAAGCAGAAGATTACAGACCGGGCCGGTATTTGATAAATGGCACTCTACTTCACTCTGCTTATTGTGTACTTCATACCTCACTCCTGAATATGGAAGAGAATTTTATTAAAGATTTAGCCACGGTGGTGGTGGTGACTGGCTCACAGTAATTTTCCTACAAAGTAGTTTAATCTATCACAGGGCAGACAGTGCACCTTCTTACCATGTATCATATCTGTCTATTGAGTAAGTGCTATCCAAATCCAATTTCTTTTCATTTTTGGAACCTGTGATGCATATTCAAGATACACTTTCGTTTTGTCTTTGTCCTAAATTGGGTGCTGTATGAGATGGGGGCAGGAGGAGTGCTAATAAGAAGAAAATCTGCACTCTATGGTTTCCATATCATTCTGGTCATTTTTGTATTTTACAAAAATAAATTGCATAATTTCAATGGCATATAATATTGGTCACATGTGGAGTCACCAGGACCTTTCATATTTATGGATATGAATATGAAGCATTGCACCACTGATTATGGAATGAACTTAGAAAATCATTACAGTCAAGTTCCGGTTTTGAGCTTTGTGGAGCACACAGGGGTTGTTCCATTCAATAATGAGATGACTCGTGCAATAATAAGGAAACTGTTTCGACCAAAATCATTCAGCAGTTCATTATGTGGTAAAATGTAAATCCAGAAGTGTCATAAGCAAGGTACTTTCAGAGTGCTCTGTTATGAATCGCAGAAATTAGAAAAGCCCCGTGAGGTCACTCACTTCATCTGTTCCTGGTACAAAGTGCTCTCAGCAAAATATTTTCAATATAGAGTCCATGCTCCCATCATGAGATTCAATTATTTCTCCTTTCATTGCATTACTTTATTTCACTATTATGAATTGTTTTCAAACCTGACAATTGTTTCCCTTCCCTAACATTCCCTAAATGTTATTGGTCCTTTTGTAACAAATAAGTAATTCTTCCCTTACTCAATTACAACAAATCCCTCACATTACTACTATACCTTGTTATAGACTCTCTTTAAAACTGACCTCACCTCACATATATACATTTTTGTATATGTGCTGCCGAAGCAAGCACTGACCTCACCTATATATTTTTAATTATAAGGCTAATTATCATATATTTTAGCAAGAAAAATTTATATTTAAAATCACAAATTATTATTGTCTTATAGTCCCTTAGAGGACCCAGAAATCCCACAATCAATTCCTATCTACCAGCAATTTAAAAGGTACATCTCATCAATTTCCAAGCTGTTTCTACCCTCAACAACTTGGACACTTTCTTGTTAGGTCCCAAAAACTTAAATACAAGATCTCTGAGAAACAAACTGAGAGTTCTAGAGGGGAGGGGATGGGGGGATGGGTTAGCCTGGTGATGGGTATTAAAGAGGGCACATACTGCATGGGGCACTGGGTGTCATATGCAAACAATGACTCAAGGAACACTACATCAAAAACTAATGATGTGATGTATGGTGATTAACATAACATAATAATAAATAATAAATAAATTTTAAAAAAGATTTTAAAAATATTAAACGTAGCTCTTTATTAGGAAAAATTTGAGACCCCTTCACCTTGTCTAACTCCTTCAATTTAAAGATGAGAAAGAAAATAATTGAATCCCAGAAAGCAATTTGCCTATATGGCCAAACAACTAATTTATAACTAATTTACAATTAGAGGAGAATAGATTTTAAATCTAAAAAGACCTAGTTTCAGATCCTTCCTCTGTAGTTAACTAGTTCTGTGACCTTGGGTAAATCATTAACTTTCTGAGCTTCAGCTACTCATCTGTAAAATGGAAATAACAATATTGAACCCATGAGTTTGCTATAGGAATCAAGATAAACTATTTAAAATGCTACTATCACAATGTCCGGACACAGTAAGTGCTCAGTAAATTTTATCAGTTAGTCACAAAACAGAACCTAGAAACCACTGTTTAAGGGATTTCTTGAGCCACATATATTCATGCCACCTATCATCTCTTCTTCACCTGTATACAGTTGACCTTTGAAAAACACGGGGTTTAGGGTCACCCATACCCCATACAGTTGAAAATGCACATACAAATTTTGACTCCCTAAAAATTTAACTACTAATAGCCTGGCGTCAACCAGAAGCCTTACTTACAACATAAACATCCAATTAACACATATTTTGTATGTTACATGAATTATATACTATATTCTTACAGTAAAGTAAGCTAGAGAAAAGAAAATGTTATTAAGAAAATCATAAGGAAGAGAAAATATATTTACAGTACTATACTGTATTTACGGGAAAAAATCCACATATAAGTGGACCTATGCAGTTCAAACCTGTGTTTTTCAAGGGTCAATTGTATTATAAATCAGTGCTACGATAAAGACAAAATTAAACCTGCATCTAAAACTAGATACAAGGTATTCACTTACCAAACCAATAAAAATTTATTACAACAAAAGATGTTTTTAAAAGTCTGATTATAGAAAATAGAACCATTTGGATATTGCCCTGGGTTTGGGGGGAATAGGAAGATAATAGTAACATTGGAAAGAATTTGACTTTTCTTTAGTTTCCTAAAAGATATTGACAATAAAATGTTTGTGTAAATATTTAACATAAATTAATACTATTATATGGAATTTATGTATGTTTCTGTTTTGAAATGAAATGTAGAGCGCCTGGGTGGCTCAGTCGGCTAAGCATCTGTCTTGGCCTCAGGTCATGATCCCAGGCTCTTGGAATTCAGGGAGCCCTGCTTCTGGCTCTCTGTTCAGCAGGGAACTTACTTCTCCCTCTCCTTTGCCCCTCCCCCCCCCCCGTTTGTACTCTCTCTGTCTCTGTCTCAAATAAATAAATAAAATCTTTAAAAAATAAAATAAAATGCGTTTTTCATATTATGAAAATAATACATGTAGTGAAATGTCCACAATATAGAAAAAGGAAAAAAAAAATCATTCATAATCCTACTATCCAGAAATAATTGCTGTTAATATCTTGGTGAAAAATCTTTTAAATCTTTTAAATATATATTTTATAGTTATTTCACATAAAATTAGGTTCATCATATGTTATAGAGATATAGATTACATACTATTTTATAAGCTACCTTTTTTCCCAATTATAAATGGTAAACATTTGTCCATGCCACTACATATTCTTGAAACCTAATTCTTAAGTGGGATATCAGAGGGATTCATCAGCATTTTAATTCCTCTTCTAAAATATTTATACTGTTCTCAGTAACTCTGCAATAACTGTCATCTAATTCTGTGAATTCCTTTTGAATAGAATTTGCTGGCATTTGTTAAACTAAAAACCCCTTGAAGCCACAGCTCTTGTCCAATATCTATTTGATTTTACTGCAAACATAGTGTGGATATTTGATGAAAATGTCTCTAAGAAATATGTTCCTATCAATTAATATTCAATGCAAACATTTCCTTTTGCAAACACTACGAAACTAATTCACAATCTTGGATTCATACCACTATGATTTCTTCATATTGTCATAATAAATTTTGCATGGGAAATTTAATAATTACTGCTAAAATATGCCTCCCTTCTGGAAATTTCCTCTATAAACAGAGGCCTTCATAAATATCAACACAATCAAGATACATCCATAAATTAAACTGTTTAGTCACTGTAGTGCCTAGATAACTAACATGAAGAGATAAGAAGGTTGGCAACAAGAAAAATTGTCCTATTTCATAAAGATTGCAAAAATGCTCACATCTTTTAGATGCTGTCTCTTAAAAAAGCAAAACACTAACATGGACTCATATTTCTAATAGATGTTTCATATTCAAAACCACATTTACCTTACACATTTACATAATTTGGAGATTTAAATTTGTATGGTAAAAGAAGAAATCCAACATTTAAAATAATTTTTTATCTGATGTATGCCACCTGCACTGGTCTTGGAAACTTCCTGTCTGAAGATTAATTTGAGAGTAACTCTAATGTCAGGTCATTATAATAACAAAGAGAAAAAACCCATCAAATTACATCACACTGAAAAGGGGGGCGGGTGGAACAACCAGAAAGTTGACCATTTTAAGAATGATTGTAATCATCCTTGGGGGAAGAAAATGGGCAAACATATACTCACTTGGAAGAAAAAAATACATACAGACGACTTTTCTTTAAAAAATAAATAAATATTTTAAGTGTGTGCTTACACATGGTAAACTAATGCTATAAGGTATTTCCTCTATTCATTGCCTGCAAATTCCTTCTAGTCTGACTATTCCAAAGTAAAAAGCACTCTATTGGCAACAAAAGAGTTTTATTTTTAATACTGCTTTATTTATATTCAAAGCAGAGTATTTATAAGGCATGAGGCACCAGTTATAATGAAAGACATTAGTGCATTCTGGAAACCATGAGTCTTTTATTCACTCTTTAAGGTGCATTCACTAAACACAGAAGATTCTCACTAAACGTAAAGATTAAGACCTCTTTAAGTATAGTTGTATAGAAATGATTTAGAAATTTGTAAAATAAGTTTATTTTCACACTTCTAATAGAATCAGTTATCAGGGTCAGCAGCACAGTTAGGGCAGGAGCAGACATCTAATGCCTTGCGTAAGGCTGCACCTACTACAGCACAGCGCCACCTGGCAGCAGGATGAAGAACTGTGTCGCTGTGGCCTCCTGAGAACAGAGTCACTGATTGGTACAGTACAATGTGTTCTTCGGAAAGTCCCCATCTGATGCTGGCCTCATTTTCTTCAATTAAAAATGGACACATTCACATACCAAGTTTGAAAAGCTTAGGGTTTCTCTCACTTGGTTTTCGTTATTTGTACTTTTTAAGCATCTTAATTTAGAACACTTCATTTTCAAAGGACATCTTTAATGCAGCTGATCACAGCTGATGATGATGAATGTATCTACATTTTTCAAAAAATAATTTGTCATCAGTTTTCATGGAGATGATCACAATAAGTTAATTTACAACAGTGACACAAAGAAAAATCCAGTGTTAAGCTGAGTGTAGCTGTATGCCTCTTTAGAGAAAACACCAAAAAAATAAGAAGAAGAACCTCTCATATCCATATGCTTGAATCATTTCTATTTTTATTTATATGTCTATACACATAGTAACATTTGTATTTGTGCACTGGGAAGGAATCTAAACACATGGTTTGTATGTATTAACATGAACAAAATCTTATTAAATCCTTTGACCTTTCTCTTCAATGATTTACTTGTAACTTGAATATGTGTAAACAACTAGAGACATTCATAAAAAAAGAAAGAAAGAAACAACACTTAAATAACAACTACTTCCATAATCTGAGCAAAAGTAGTTACTATTGCTTTTTTGATTGAAAAAGAAATTTGGGGCATCCATTGTCTTTAGGCCTAACCAATTATCATTTGTCATTCCCATTTCTTCATAGCCGCACACTCAAAAAAAAAAAAATGGGAGAGAAAGGTAAGGGACAGATGATGATTTCCTAAATTTCCAGTACAATTGACATTCCAAAAATAATACTGCCAACTCAATAAGCAAAATACCAAACCGGGTTCATGTTCGTATTTAGAATGCTAGATCTAACTGAAGAGTTAGTAGCCCTCTCTGCATTACATTATGGTTTTTGCAACCATAAAACAAATGCAATTTGACATCTCCCTAACTTGTAGGTCAATTCTCACTTAAAAAGAAAATATATTCTTTTTGCTTTGTGCTTTCTAGTCTTTCCTCCTCTAGTTTCTCAAAAACAAATGTTTACCTTAGAACCAATCAAAACATTCCCAGCTCCTGGATATTTAAAAGCTGCCAAAAGTGTTTGCCCAGTAAAAATATTACAGGGTAGAGGATACAGCACTTCAGATTACACACTCACACAAAGATCTTTTTTGCCTTTTCCTTTAGATTCCTTATAATGCTGTCGGAGGTGAGAGAGATGTCATAGGAAGGACATACTTACAAGAAAAGAGCCTATATCATTCCCTCAAAGCTAGGGTTGAAGCAGCAGAGTCACCACGTGGAAAAGAAAGAAAGCCTAGCAAAAGTGGTATTCTTCCCAGAGTCTCAGTCTAAACCTGCTTCCCCACACTGCTGGGCTCTCTTCCCAGCTGAAACTGAAGATGGGTCCTTCAAGTCAAAATTGGCGGGCGCCAGGGAAAAATGGCTTATCAGAAAATCCTTGTGACCTCATTCTTACATTTAATCTGAGTGACCAGCACACTGTGGTCCCCAGGCCTGAGTCACAGCCCACGGGTTGCACTCAGGGACTGCTCTAAGAGAGAGACCCCAGGCTTACATGCTCTGCATAGATTTGGAAGAACAAGCTTTGTACTCTCTTCGGCAGAATGTCTGTTGGTCTTTGCTAGATCATCGCCACTTAGTACATTCCTAAGTAGAAACACAGATATGGATACACTACACAGAATATGTATTAGATACCTGTTTGGCTTCACTTCACACTCTCTTGGCTAACCTTTTCACTACAGGCAGCCTTTTATCTCACGGCCACTGTGTGTGTCTCTAGCAAAAATAGCTGGATAATTTGTGGCGCCCAGTAGAAAATGAAAATGTGAGGTCTCTTGTTCATCAATAATTATACATTTCAAAACAATGACAGCATACCATTAAACAAAGCACTAGGACCTTCAAAGTGTGGCCCCCTGTGACTACACCCATGAAGCCAGCCCTGTTCTCTGGCTTTCTGCAATCAAACTTCTCCACTGTGCCCCCAAGTTAGCTCTGTTCAACTAAACTGCAAATACACAAGTTAACACCTACTTACTCAGCAACTCTTGAGCAATGGAAGATGGAAGCTAGTAGATAAATACTCCCTTCTTTCCTGTTTTGGGTATATAATTCTGGGGAATGTTCTACAGGGCTCCTCAGGATTCACTTGGCAGGATGGAACCCTACATACCCACGGTGAAACTCAGCTCAGTAACACATCCCTAGATAGCCATTTCCTTCTTCCCACTCTTCTCAGCTACTCACCCTGTTCCTTAGGATCACTTCCCAAAGTAAACCACCTGCGCAAGAGCCCTGGTCTCAGGATCTGTTTTAGGGGGAAAACCTAGACTAAAAAGAAATAGAAGGCAGCTGAGTTAAGGGAGGGTTGGGATGAGAACACAGGGTAGGAGGCTAGTTTGAAAAACAGCAGTACTAACAGAGATGGAGAAAAGAAAATTCTGGAAATTAGAAAGCAGAATCAAAGGGAGATGAAGAAGAGAATCCAAATATAACCAAAAGGTTTCTTACTTAAATAAATAATGGATGGTGACACCACTGACCAAATTAGGGAACGCAGAAGAAAAAAAACCTGGAGTATAAAAATAACAAATTTGTCATCCCTCAGTAAAAATGTGTTAGCAGCCAGTTATACTTGAGTCTATAGACGGTAAAGAAATTTAGGTAAAAGGTATGGTGATGAATATAACTACAAATGCAGAAATAAACACTTATTGAATACAGAAATAGAGTTGGAGGAAATTCCCCTGCCCCAAAAAATTATTATAATGACATCCATTCTTTATTTTTACTACTTAAACTCCTGCTGGCAACCTATTATGCTTTAAAATACTCCCATAAGAATTATAAATACAATGACAAGAAAAACTGGATCAACTAATTATATTACATGATTTTAGTGTGAAGTGTTTCCAAAATCAATATTTAAAAATCTCAAGGTTATTATATTCCTTTAGCCATTATCCTATCTCTTCAAATGACATAATCTATTTGAGAATTTAAATAAATTTAAACTTTTATTAGAAAACTAAAACATTAATACTATTAAACTCTGGGGGTCTGCCAAAGTTGTTAGCTTCCAAAGGTTTCCATCTGACCCCCGATATTTGGCCAAGGACTATAGGGCAAATTTTTCTTTAAGTAACATTTACTGTAAAAGTCAGGCAATTTTTCATTTCTACAGAAAATAGATAGCAAGTTGGTTTTAAGGGGATAGCTCAAAATCAGCTATACCTAGAATCATCAAATTTGTCTTTATTGATCTGTCTTGAGAGGAATTAAAATCTATCTGGATGTTTAGGAGTTGACATTCCTCTGGAATTTATTATTCACATATCCAATATCTTTAAATTTCTGTCTTTGGAATTGTATGTACTTTCAGTATTACCAGGCTTTTCTGAAGGTAGAGCTGTCCACATGAATCATAAAGAAATGAGACTGGAATGGAATATAAGGGGACTTGCTCTTCTCGACAACCAGTATTTGCAACCTCTTCGAAGTGGTCAAAAACAAGTCAAGACACTTCAGCTGAAAAGATCAAGAAGGCATAGCTAAGAGAGAAACCAGAGTAGGCCTGAACCAGAACATGTACATGGGAAAATCTGCCCCAAAGCCTGTGAAACACAAATACCCTGTCACTTTGAGAAAATGTAAGGTTTAAAAATGAGAGGGAGGAAGACTTTCTTTAAAAAGGCACAAAAAGAGACAGAATGATAAATTGAACATCAAATTTAAAATGACAAAAGTTAACATGCTAAGAGATTAGTTACAGAATACAGCTCTGTGTGTGTACATACATGTCCAATAAACAATGAATTCGTATCCAGAATAAATTTTTAAAATCTAAATCAAGAAGAAAAATAAGACAACTAACCATAGAAAGTAGAAGACAATAAAGACAATTAACCAATAGAGAACACGAACATGGAGAGAACACTACAAAACAGGAATTATAAATAGGGCAAATAATTATAATAAGTTTTTTTCAAAGATACTCACCCTCATTATTAACCAGGGAAACATAAATTAAAACAATAATGAGATAGCATTCTTCACTTAGACAACTGGCAGGAAAAAAAATTAAGTTCTAAATCTATTAGACATTGGGCAATCTGAGGGAATAGTCATTTTGGGGGTACAACCAGGCATATAAATAAGTACTGCCAATTTGAAGGGAAATTTGGCAATATCTACACTCTACATTTCCTATTACCCAACAATATCACTTTTAGGTATCAAACAGAAACAAATTGGCAGATGCAAACAAGGAAGCATGTACGAGGGTATCCACTGAAGCTTTTTGACAACAACAGAATTTTGAAAAAAAATACACATAGATGTGTATAATATATGCACATATACATATATGTATATCTATATATTTTAAAAATGGACTTCAATAAAAGAATGACTAAATAAATATTTAATTGCTTCAAGGGAGGACACGAGGACTGAGAGTGTTTTTAGTTAAAGGAATCTATAATCTTATTTTTACTATTTTAATGCTTCACAAGGAGAATTTATTCATGTATTACATGAGTAATTAAAATGGTTTTAAAAGTAAACAAGGAAACTCCAGAAGATTAAGCTGAGTGAAAAAAAAAAAAATCCCAAAAGGTCACATACTTACTGTATAATTCCATTTATATTATACATTTCTGAAATGACAAAATTTTACAAATGGAGAACTGATCAGTGGTTGCCGGGGTTTAAAGATGGGAGAGGGGTGCCTGGGTGGCTCAGTTGTTAAGCGTCTGCCTTCAGCTCAGGTTGTGATCCCAGGGTCCTGGGATCGAGCCCCACATTGGACTCCCTGCTCCGCAGGGAAGCCTGCTTCTCCCTCTCCTACTCCCCCTGTTTGTGTTCCCTCTCTCGCTATGTCTCTCTCTGTCAAATAAATAAATAAAATCTTTTAAAAAAATATTTAAAAAATAATAATAAAAAAATAAAGATGGGAGAGAGTTTGGTGTCATTATAAAAGGGCAACACAAGAGATCCTTGTGTTCATGGAACTGTCTTGTTCAGTATCTTTTCTATGGTGGTATACATAAACCTACACGTGACAAAACTATATAGAACTAAACACACACACATGCACACACACAAACTAGTACAAATAAAACCGGAGCAATCTGAATAAGATTAGTAGATTGTAGCAATGTCAATATCCTGGTTGTGATAAATTATCCTGGTTTGGCAAAAGTGTTAATGTTAGGGGAAACTTGGTAAAGTGTTGAGATAACAGCAAGACAATATCGGATGACAGAACTCTGACCCATAACCTCTGGAGCAACCATCATGGGAAACCAAACCTCTGCAGCAATTGGCCCAGAATGATCCAGACGCATTCAGTAACTTCCGTTTTCCTGATTTTTTGCCACCATTCCAAATCAGGATCAAGTAGTAAAAGTCACATATGCCCTCCAAACCAATCACCGAGATGCCCCGCTTCCAGTTAGCCCATCTCCAGTTTCCTCAGGCCAACAATCTCCAAACAGAGCATACCTGAGGTCTTCCATTTTTTCCACAATAAAGCTTCCCTAATCTCGCACCTGCCTTTGAATCCCCGCTGAATGCAAGTGATGGTGGCTGGCTCCCTTGTCATAGCAAGCTTGGAATAAATAGCCTCTATTTGTTCTTATTTGGGTGGTCTCTTCATTTATTTCCAGTGTAGATGCACCTCTATGTAGTATTTCTTAGAACTACAGATGGAATTTTTCAATTAAAAAAATATGCCTAAAATTAACAAGTGTTCTTTCAAGCATTGGCCCTTTATCTTCCTGCATACAGTTTGTTTTCCCTCCCTCTACTTATAGAAGACCATCTCAGAAGTATAGCTTAGAATAGAGAAGAAAAAGGATGGCAGAAAAAAGAAGGAAACAAACATCCTGAAGTAGACATCTTAAAATATCTTTAAAGATTTTATTTTTTTTTAAAAGATTTTCTTTATTTGAGAGAGAGACACAGCGAGAGAGGGAACACAAGCAAGGGGAGTGGGAGAGGGAGAAGCAGGCTTCCCGCAGAGCGGGGAGCCTGATGCAGGGCTGGATCCCAGGACCCTGGAATCATGCCCTGAGCTGAAGGCAGATACTTAACGACTGAGCCACCCAGGTGCCTCTTAAAATATCTTTAAAATTGCCAAAGCACTAGTGTCCAATTGCATGTAAATATACCACTATATCTTAATTGTTCTATCTATTTGATTGGATTGGGGGAAGGAAGAGAGCTTCTAAAACCCAAGGTCAAAAATAATTTTTTTCCAAATATTTAATTTACCATTTAGAACTTCAAAACTGTATATATACTAACTAGCTCAAAAGACAAATTTCCCAACAGTCCCTGAATATAGATTCCTTGATACACCAAGGACAAGGCTTTCTAGAGAACATACACTAGTGGAGCACCTGGGTGGCGCAGTTGGTTAAGTGTCTAACTCTTGGTTTCAGCTCAGGTCCTGATCTCAGGGTCACGATCTCAGGGTCATAAGATCAAGCCCCACATCAGGCTCTGCACTCAGCATGGAGTCTGCTTAAGACTGTCTCTCCCTCTCCCTCTGCCCCTCCCCTCCCGCTCTCTGTCTCTCAAATAAATAAATAAACCTTTAAAGAACAGACACTAGTGCACAGTTTCAAATCTAGCTACCATTAACATAGCTGTAAATCTCCTACAAGGCTAGAATGATAATCAATCGATTGTGAATTAAACTCAGCAAACAAAGTTAAATGCAGAAGCCAGTAGAGATTCCAAGTGATGGTCAAGCAATAGTGCTCCAAAGTAGCTTAATCTTCAGATGCACATTACTAAATACTGCATGGTATGTTTCTTTATCATAGTCTGAAATGAGCAGTAGTGGCAAAACCTGGGTGCAGATATGCAGAACCTCAGGCCCACAAATCTACTGATTCAGAATCTACATTTGAGCAAGACCCCCAGGTCACTCATCAGGACATTCAAGTCTGAGAAGCACCACTCTAAATTACCTAAAACTTAAATAAAGAAAGTTGGAGCAAACACCTAAGAACTGTTACAAAGTATTCCAAAACTGATATATGAACCATTAAGCAATTTGCTTAGGTAGTGCAAGAAAACAACTGAAGGTTTAATTTCACAGCAGTTTCCTTGAAAAGCTAATATCCTAAAAAAAAAAAAAAAAAAAAAATCTTTCAAATGCTTAAAAGTATTTTATCAAGTTCCAATTTCAAATAATAAATCATAGAGACATGTAACAATTAGAGATGAGGTTGCTTAGCAAGTGCAATAATGTGTCAAGCAGCTCAGAGGGCAAGAGACAGCATTGCAAATCATGAATCTGTAAAAGAGAAAATGCAGTTCAGATCAATCTCAGCCAATTGTCACTTTCAAAAGCAGTAGCTTTAACTTTTTTGTTGCTTTTTTTTTTTTTTTTTGCCTTGGAGCCCTTGGCTTTCTGGTGAAGAATCTGGATCCCTTCTTTGAGTAGTCTTTTTAAATGTGCAAAATAAATTCACAGGATTGCAAAGGGAACTGATCACACTGAAATATAGTTATCAAAATATTTCTTAAAATCTGTGATAGAGTTAAAGATGACTACTTCACTGCATTAAATTACAAGATCTAGCTATAGTTCTGATAACTACCAAACTTTGAGTAGTGACAAATGCAATGATATTCTAAGAAATCCTCAATGACCAGAATGGGATACAAAAACATGTGTGATTTCTAATGGTGACTGAGTTACAGGTACTGCTAATGCTACTGCAGCCTTGTCTACACTCATCATTGAAGGAAATGCTACATTTCACTCATAGGTTAGTGACCATAAACATGTCATTTTATTTCACACCCATGTTTACAGATCCCCTGAATTCTATCCATGATCCTAAGGATGAGAACTCCCAGAAGTTAGGAGCTTTCTTTTTGTTCCCTCTATTTTATTCCTGAAATGCTCCCTCTACCTAGGTATATACCCAAACAAATTGAAAGTTGAAAGCAGGAACTCAAACAGATACTTGTATACATAGCAGCACCAGTCATAAAAGTGCAAACAGCAAAAATGTCCATTGATGGATGAATGGGTAAACAAAATGTGGTACGTACGCACACAAATACATACACACGCAAATACACACACAGTGGAATATTATTCAGCCTTAGAAAGGAAAGAAATTCTGACACATGCTAAAATTTCCTACTTAAACTACAATTTGAGTTATACATGCAAAAATGCAAAACTAACCATAATAGGTCAAATACATTTTTATACTTAAAATAAGTCACTGACCTGCTCTTATTGAATTTTTAAAATAAATCAAATCTTACAGATCTTATATTCTCACAAAGCACATAGTGCTGAGATTCACTTTAAAAACGTATCACCAATTAGAAATCTTTCTTATACTGGTGGTTAACAGAAAAATAAGTAATCAGATAAAATAAAATGATTATTTATGCACAAATTTCAAAAGCAGATTAAAGAGAAAAATCTTCACTAAACTGGAAAGAAAAAAGTCTGTTACATTCCTGGAAGTCTGAAAACTGGAAGACAAGAAAAAATTCTTTGAAATCCTTATCTGGCAGGGCACCTGGCTGGCTCAGTAGGTAGAGCATGTGACTCTTGATCACTGGGTGGTGAGTTCAAGTGCCACGTTGGGCAAGGAGCCTACTTTAAAAATATAAATAACAAACAAACCAATAAATAAATAACTAAAATCCTTGTCTGGCCAAATTCAAAGCATGATTTTTGCCCCAAACGATCTCATACAAAAAAGACAGTTGCAAAATATTTGAGGGCTTTCAAAATCTTTGATATTAATGCCATTCTTAATATTTATTTTAAGCAACCAAGTACAGCTTGGGAAAGATGCATTAGCCTATAATCTATGCTAATTTGGCATGCTTAAATATGTCAACTCATGGGATTGATTAAACAAACAAAAACAAAAAAAAATCAAATGCAAATTCAGAAATTACCCTGGAGAAGTATCTCACAATTTGAACAAATATATGGCCATGGAAACCAGCTTTTTAAAGATTAGGTTACAAAAACAAATGCAGCACACAAAGTGATTTATTAACAAATATATATTCAAAAGAGTGAATAGAAATAAAAACTTTTATACTGTTATAAAATAATTACTAGCTTGGAATAGAATTTTAGAGATAGTATATGCTGAATTGCAAAATTGCTCTATATCAAACTATACTGAAGGCAAGACGATATACTTTAGAAATCTATTAGATAGATGGAAAGCAGTATTAGATGATTCAAAATATATAATAAATACATTTTAATATATTAAATATAATAAATAAAATATATAATAAATTTATAAATGTATAAAATAAAAATATAATAAATATATTTTATATAAAAATATAATAAAAACACTAAAAGTGGTAGATAACTGAGATAAATTTGAATACAATAATTTCATGATATGTGAGAATGGAAAAAAAGCAATATTTAATAATTAATGCTTTAATAGCAAAACAAACCTAAATTTCTAAATCAAATATCATAAGGATTTCATCTACATTCCTAGAAGTTTAAAATTTTAAGTCAGCCATAAACTTCAGGGGATTTTTTCATTAGGAAGATGAGAACTGCCCTGTATCTTCTATTAGAGGCTCGCATATTTCAACAAGTGGAGAAAATGAGTAAGAAAACCTAGTTTCAAGGTACCTAAGGTTACTACAGGCCACAAAAGTATATTATGGAATATTTATCTCTTGCGGTCTTTAAAATGAGCACAGGGAATTACGGGTTTAATTAGTTTCATTATGGGAGGAAGAGATTGAGTCTGAGGAACCCAAACAATTCTATGATTCCTCATAGGACCAATAGGGTATTGACAACACTGAAACTATACTTTTGTAAATGCTATTTACCAACAAAAATAGATCTCTAATGATTTCTATTTGTCAAGTTATTTTTATCTACTTTTAAGGTTTTTAGTTAAGAGATACCAGGAAAGGGGACACTAATTATATTTCCAAAATTCAAGCAAGACCCTGAGATAATTCATTTCATTCATTAATATGCAAATAATTATTGAGGTTTCACTAAGTGGTGGATATTGTTCTAGGTGTAAGACATATAGCAATAAAGGAGAATGGCCAGATATCTGCCTTTACAGAGCTTATGTTTAAGTAGAAGTAGAGACAGAAAATAAATGCTAGATGTACAAATAAATAAATAACAGTTTCAAATAGTAAACAGTGCTGGGGAAAAAATAAAACAGAGCAAGAAGCTAGAGGATCACAGGGACAGCAATGAAGGTAAATGGACTGAGAAGAATTGTATGAGGCAATTACATTTGAGCTATGATATAATTGATAAGAAAGAAGACAGCAGTAGAAAGAACTTCAAGTGAAAAGGTAGTAAGACTAGAGAGTTCAAGGTATATAAAAAAGGCCCATGTAGTTAGAGCACAGCATACAAGTAAGAGTAAACAAAGTCCCTATACATTGGGCTTGTAGACCATGGAAAGGAATCGAAAATCTGTTCTACATTTAATGTGAAGCCATTACTGGGAAATAAGCAAGGATTTAATATAATCCTTTTTATTTTTAAAAATTAAAAATTCACTTCACTAATTATTTCTAACATATTTATGAAGAAACCAATCCTTCACAGCATTCAGGAAGAGAAGAAAACTTCCCAACCTATTCAATTAACCGTATGCCAAAAACAGACAAAGATATCACAAGAAAATAAAGACCATTATCCCTCATGAACATAGAAGCAAAAATCCTTAACAAAATATTAACAAAGTGAACCCAGTAACATATAAAAAGGACTGCACACCATGACCAAGTGGGATTTATCCCAGGAACATAATGTAGGTTTAACATATGAAAATCATTTAACGTGATACATCATATTAGAACAAAAGATAAAAGACATATAATTAATTGATAAAGAAAAGTATTTGGCAAATTTCAACAACCATTCATAATAAAATTTTTAACAAACAAGAAACAGAAGGGAATCTCTTCAACTTGATAAAGGGCATGTACAAAAAACCTACAGCTAACATTGTGCTCCTAATGGTGTAAGAGTAAACTCCTTCCTCCCCACCAAGGTTGGGAAGAAGGCACAAATATATAAACTCATCGCTGTTATCCAACATTTTATTGAAGTTCTATTCAGTGCAATGAAGGAGAAAGAGAGAGAGAGAGAGAGAGAGAGAGATAAAGGACAGAGAGAGAGAAATAGAAGGCATCTTTATTGAAAAAGAAGAGGTAAAACTGCCTGTGTTGACAGATGACATAATCCTGCATGGGTTTTTTTATTTTATTTTATTTTTTTAGATTTTATTTACTTATTTATTTGACAGAGAGAGACACAGCGAGAGAGGGAACACAAGCAGGGGGAGTGGGAGAGGGAGAAGCAGGCTTCCCACAGAGCAGGGAGCTCAATGCGGCGCTAAATCCCAGGACCCTGGGATTATGACCTGAGCTGAAGACAGGTGCTTAATGACTGAGCCACCCAGGTGCCCCAATTCTGCATGTTAAAAAAAAAAAATTCCAAGGGCTCAAAAAAGAAAACAAAAACAAAAATAAATCTACTTAACAACTTCAGCAAGGTTATAGGACACAAAATCAATATTCAAAAAAACGATTCTATTTACATATACTAGCAAAGAACAATCCAAAAGTGAGTTAAAACAATTCCATTATCAATAGCATCAAAATGAATAAAATACTTACAAATGTATTTATTAAAAGAAGGGCAAGTCTTGTATATTAAAAACTATAAAGCATAGAAAATCCAAAAAGAATCAATTAAAAACTCCTGGAATTGATAAGCAACTACAGCAAGATGACAGAATACAGTATTAATATACAAAATCAACTGTTTTCCTATATAAAAGAAATGAATAAGTGTGAGTTTGAGATTAAAAACACAATACTTAGGGCGCCTGGGTGGCTCAGTTGGTTAAGTGACTGCCTTCGGCTCAGGTCATGATCCCGGAGTCCCGGGATCGAGTCCCACATCGGGCTCCCTGCTCAGCGGGGAGTCTGCTTCTCCCTCTAACCCTACCCCCTCTTGCGCTCTCTCTCTCACTCTCTCTCTCTCTAATAAATAAATTAAAAAAAAAAAAACACAATACTTAGGAGCACCTGGCTGGCTCAGTCAATAGAGCATATGACTCTTGATCTCAGGGTTGTGAATTCAAACTCCACATTAGGCATGGAGCCTACTTAAAAAAATAAAATATAAAATAAAATAAAATAAAATAAAAATGCAATACCATTTACATCAGCAACTCCAAAAATGAAATACTTAGGTATAAATCCAAGAAAATATGAACAATATCTACATGAGGCAAACTATAAAATTCTGGTGGAAGAAATCAAAAAACAAAATAAATAGATATTCCATGTTTCATGGATAGGAAGATCAATATTGTCAAGATGTCAATTCTTCCCATCTTGATCTATAGTTTGAATGCAATCCCAACCAAAATACCAGCAAGTTATTTTGTGTTTATCAACAAACTGATCCTAAAGTTTATATTAAGTGGCAAAAAAAAAACCCTAGAATAGCTAAGCTAATATTGAAGAACAAAGTGGGAGGAGGAATGCAAGCTGACTTCAAGACTTGCTATAAAGCCTAAGTAATCAAGATAATGTATTATCAGCAAAACAATGAGCAAATGTACCACTCTGCTATAGGAGGCTGATAGTATGAGATGCTATGTGTCTATGGGGGTAGGAGTTATCTCTACACCTTCTGCTCAATTTTGCTGTGAATGTAAAACCTCCTAAAAAATCTATTATGAGAAAGAAACAAAAAAAAAAAAACTACAAAGCACTGCTGAGAGAAATTAAAGATATTAATAAATAGGAAGCTATTTCATGTTTACAGAAAAACATAATATTGAAATCATATTATTAATAAAATGGCAACTCTCCTCATGATGATCTATAGATTCAACCCAATTGCTATTGAAATTCAAGGAATCTATTTTCTAGATTTACAAGCTAACCCATAAATTTACATAGAAATGCAAGACCTGGAATAGAGAAAACTTTTTTTTACAGAAGTAGACTTATTGAGGGTTCTAGAGGGGAGGAGGGTGGGAGGATGGGTTAGCCTGGTGATGGGTATTGAGGAGGGCACGTTCTGCATGGAGCACTGGGTGTTATGCACAAATAATGAATCATGGAACACTACATCTAAAACTAATGATGTAATGTATGGGGATTAACACAGCAATAAAAAAAATAAAAGTAAAAAAAAAATAAAGTAGACTTAGATTATCTGATTTCAAAACTTACCACAAAGCTATGATAACAAGAGTGTGATATCAGTATAAGAATAGATGTTCGGATCAATGGAATAACACTGAGATCCAGAAATAGTCAATTTGTGATCAACTGATTTTCAATAAAAGTGCCAAGACATTTCAATAGAAAAAGGCAAGTCTTTCAACATATGGTACTGGAGTACTTGAATATTCGTATGTCAAAAAATCAACTTAGATTCCTACTTCACAATATACCCAAAATAAACTCAAATGGTAGAAACCCATTAGCTCTTATAAGAGCTAATCCTATAAAACTTCTAGAAAAAAAACATAGAATAAAATCTTTGTGCATTGAGTTAGGGAAAGAGTTTTTTTAGATATGAAAAAAAAAACACAATGCATAAAATGAAAAGTTGATAAACTGACCTTTCTTAAAATTAATTTTTTTCAGCTTCAAAACATACCATTAATATAATAAAATAGGCTACAGACTTGGAGAAAATACCTTCAGATTATATTTCTGTAAAGGATTTTAGCCACAATATATTTAAAATGCTTAGAGTTAAAAAACAAGCCCAATTAAAAAATGGATGAAGTATTTAAACAGATATTTTGGGAAATATACAGAATGGCTAATAAATGCATGAAAATATGTTCAACAAAATAGTCATTTGGGGAAACTCAAGTTAAAATCTCAGTTAAGATACCTCTTATCTTACGATGGTTTATAGTCTTTAAGACAGATAATGTAAGGACATGAAAACACTTAAACTCTCAGATAGTTAAAAAGAAGAGTTAACATATACCCAGCAATCCCACACCTAGAGGTCTACCAATGAAAATAAAAAACACATTCACACAAGTGCTTCAAGGCAAATATTCATAGTAACATTATTTATAGCAGCCCCAAACTGGAAACAATTAATATGTCCATCAATTAGAAAGTAGATAAATAAAATGTGGTATATCCATATAATGCAATTCTATTAAGCAATAAAAAGGAATGAAATATGAATACATACTAACACATGGGTAAACCTCAAATACATTATACTAAGTGAAAAAAGCCAGATGCAAAAGACTGTAGGTATGATTCAATTTATATGACATGCCCAAAAAAGGCAAATTTATAGAAACAGAAAATGGAGGGAATAGGGATTGACTGAAATTAGACATTAGAGAAATTTGGGAGTAATGAAAGTGTTCTAAATCTGGTTTATTGTGATCATTGTATAACTCAATAAATTTACTAAAAATCATTGAATTCTATGTTTACAAAGAATAAATTTTATGGTATGTAAATTATATCTTGATAACTGCTTTAAAAAAGCCATTGCCATGATAAAATCCAAAAGTTCAAATATTTGTAGCTCAATGGACCTGAATTTAATACACATTTTTATTGTTAAAATGTTTCCCAATACACCTATTAATTTTTAAAATAATTCTGTGTTCTAATGTAGACGATATTTGAATTGTACACACACATACACACACAGTTTTTAAAATAATGAAGTCAAAAATATTTTGAGGAATTTCTAATATCTTCTCAAATCAAAATATATTATCTTGCACAACCCACTTTGGAAGGCTTTATTTATAACCTGTTAATCCACTCTATATGCCTGGAATGAGGCCAGAATGTTTGTATAGATTTTTACATAGAAACCTCCTTAGAAATACCTGAAAAAGTGAGTAAATTAGTCCCTAGAAAATCTGTGATTATAACTCAGAATATTTCTGAGTTTGAGAAGTGCTTTGAAAATTAGAATTAACATTTATTTAACAATTGTAGATAACTATAATGTCATCAATTTAATTTTTATTCTGAATTCTATACTAAAATGTAACTTTGTTATACATACCCCAAAATAATCTTGTATCCATAATACTTTACTCTCTTCTCTGCAGATCCTTCAATAACCTTTGACAAAAGTTATAAAATACTGACCTTATAACTGGGCTTATGTGCATAACAGGATGCAAATAGAAGGTAAAATATATTGGTGAAATCATCTAGTCTGTTTCTCAATCACTGTAAACTTTTCCAGCAATAGATTAAATATTTAAATATTCACTTTTTAAAGAATAAGTGCATATTCTAAGATATCTTACATCTTTGGATTTTCTATAATCTTTTTTTATTTTTCCTATCACTAGTATAAAATCCCTCATTCTCTTGAACATATCCCAGTAGTGGTTAAACTCTAGCAATTAGTAGTCTTCATATCCTAAATCAAGATCTTTTTTCCATCTGGCTGAGGAACAGCTCCTTTACATTTGGACTATGATCTTGTTTCTTTTTTCATTCTGTTATCTAAAAGCTATAAACCTTAAAACTGATAATCTTCCATAGATAACTCTAAAGTGTTCATCTTATTAAAGTTCAAAGTCAAATACCACTAGAATAATCAAGTTTAAAGAAATTCTCTCTAACTAGATTTTCCATCTGTATAAAACTAAATAGCCATTATTATTAAATAAAAACTCTGGATTATAAAAGAATTAGTTCCCCTTATTTCAGTATAAATAATAACTTTAAGAAAGTTTCTTTGCATCAAATATTTGGTAGAAACCCATTATAAACTTTAAGATACAAAGCTCATTATAACTGGAGTGACATCAGCAAGATGGCAAAACAGAAAGCACCAGCCTTTCCCACAAAGATACTGAATTAACAATATATGAATGAAAATACTTTCATGAGAATTTCAGAAACAAATTAAGAAGCTGCAGTACCCCCAGGTGAGCACAAAGCTGAGAAGGGACACATTATAACAGGTAGAAGAGCCATTTCACTTTATATGTGATGGCCCTTGCCCCAAGCTGGCATAGCTCAGACTGGCTCACAGCTTCCCCTTCAAGGGAAAGGTGGAACCTACATTCAGTGATCCAGCTTTTTGGAGGGCTGCCTGAAGGACTGGTTTCCACTTGCTTAGATGCTTGGGGGCTGCCGACAGTGAAAAAGTGGAGGGGAGTGACTTGCTGCTCCATCAGAGGGCCTGCAATTCTGCAGCTAACATCATTACAGCTCAGCACAAATAAAAGGTGCCAAACATGTGACTTCCCCCTGGTCTAGAGGAAAAAGATTCAACTGTGCATCCTGAATTCTAACTTCTCAGATTGCTGCCAAGAGATTGTTATCTGTCTTGTTTGTTTTGGGGAGCTGGTAGGGGGAGGCATGATTTGGATGCCTGTGGGCTTGCTAATACAAAGGAGAGTAGGGCACTCGTGGCTGTAGCACCAGAGAACCTGCAATACCACAAATAGACACCAGAAGGAACAAGAGATGATGAGCAAAGGCGGAAAACTGTCAGATGTTTCTTATTCGGAAACTATACACACAATACCAAAAAAGTGACATCCCCCCAAAAGGTTTCAGAGGCCCCAGTAGTCTGTAGTTGGCCTGATTGGTGAAGGTCTTTCTCTGCACAAAGCCAGTCGATACAAACTGGGGGAGATGGCTGCTTGTAAAGATGCATAAACCTTGGCAACAAATCACAACTTACACAAAGAAATAGGGAAACATGGCTGAATTAAAGGAACAAAATAAATTCCCAGATCTAACCACAGATAAACAGATATCTATGAATTACTTGACAAAGAATTCAAAATAATTGCCTTGAAGAAGCTTGGTGATCTACAAGAAAACACAGACAACTGAACAAAAATCAGGAAAATAATGCATGAACAAAATGAAAATATCAACAAAAAGAAAGCAACTACGGAAAAAAAAATTCTGGAGGTAAAGAATAAAATAACTGGATAGAAAAATTCACTACAGTAGTTCAACAGAAGATGTGATGAAGCAGAAGAAAGACTGAGCAAACTCAAAGACAAATCATTTGAAAAAGGAAGTAACAAAGAAAAATGAGGAAAGCATAAGGTATTTATGGGACACCATAAAACAGATCAATATATGCATGAGAATTCCAGGAGAAGAAAGAGAGAAAAAGACATAGAGTTCATTTGAAGAAATAATAACTGAAAGCTTTCCAAATCTAAGAAAAAAAGATGGACATTAAAATTCAGGAAGCTCAAAAGACTACAACCAGGATAGGCCCAGAGAGACCCACATCAAGACACACTATAATCAAATTGTCAAAAGTCAAAGGCAAGATAGACTCTTGCAAGGAGTAAGAGAAAAGGAACTTGTCATGTAAAAGGGAGCTCCCATAATATCATCAGCAGATTCCTCAGCAGAAACCTTACAGGTCAGAAGGGAGTGGGATATTTTCAAAGTGCTGAAAGAAATTAACTGCCAACCAAGAATACTATACCGAGCAAAACCGTCCTTGAATAATAAAAAGAAATACTTTCCCAGATAAATAAATGTGAGGGAGTTCATCCCACTTGACCTGCCTTACATGAAATGCTAAAGGAACCTACAAGTTGTGCCGAATGGGTGCTAGAAAGCAACATGAAAGCACATGGAAATATAAAGCTCACCGGTAAAGGTAAATATATAAACAAGTGCAAAATACTGTACTATTATAACGATGGTGCATAAAACAATCAATCCTGGTATAGAATTTAAAAGACAATATCATAAGGTATAATTAAAAGAAGAATGATCTCAAATCAACAACCTAAACTTATATATCAAGGAACTAGAAAAAGAACAAACTAAATCCAAAGTTAGCAAAAGAAAGAAAATAATAAAAATTACAATAGAAATAAATAAAACCAAGAATTGAAAAACAATAAAAAATCAACAAGAGTATTTTATAGTTTTCTGAGTACAGATTCTTTGCCTCTTTGGTTAGATTTATTCCTAGGTATCTTACGGTTTTGGGTGCAATTGTAAATGGGATCAACTCCTTAATTTCTCTTTCTTCCATCTTGTTGTTGGTGTATAGGAATGTCACTGATTTCTGTGCATTGATTTTATATCCTGCCACTTGACTGAATTCCTGTATGAGTTCTAGCAGTTTTGGGGTGGAGTCTTTTGGGTTTTCCACATAAAATATCATATCATCGGCAAAGAGTGAGAGTTTGACTTCTTCCTTGCTGATTTGGATGCCTTTTATTTCTTTTTGTTGTCTGATTGCTGAGGCTAGGACTTCTAATACTATGTTGAATAGCAGTGGTGATAGCGGACATCCCTGCCGTGTTCCTGACCTTAGGGGGAAAGCTCTCAGTTTTCCCCATTGAGAATGATATTCGCTGTGGGTTTTTCATAGATGGCTTTTAGGATACTGAGGTATGTACCCTCTATCCCTATACTCTGAAGAGTTTTGATCAAGAAAGGTTGCTGTACTTTGTCAAATGCTTTTTCTGCATCTATTGAGAGGATCATATGGTTCTTGTTCTTTCTTTTATTAATGTATTGTATCACACTGATTGATTTGTGGATGTTGAACCAAACTTGCAGCCCAGGGATAAATCCCACTTGGTCATGGTGAATAATCCTTTTAATGTACTGTTGGATCCTATTGGCTAGTATTTTGGTGAGAATTTTTGCATCCATGTTCATCAAGGATATTGGTCTGTAATTCTCCTTTTTGATGGGGTCTTTATCTGGTTTGGGGATCAAGGTAATGGTGGCCTCATAAAACGAGTTTGGAAATTTTCCTTCCATTTCTATTTTTTGGAACAGTTTTAGAAGAATGGGTATTAATTCTTCTTTAAATGTTTGGTAGAATTCCCCTGGGAAGCCATCTGGCCCTGGGATCTTGTTCGTTGGGAGATTTTTGATGGAACTGCTTCTATTTCCCTAGTGGTTATAGGTCTGTTCAGGTTTTCTATTTCTTCCTGGTTCAGTTTTGGTAGTTGATACATCTCTAGGAATGCATCCATTTCTTCCAGATTATCTAATTTGCTGGCATATAGTTGCTCATAATATGTTCTTATAAATATTTGTATTTCTTTGGTGTTGGTTGTGATCTCTCCTCTTTCATTCATGATTTTGTTGATTTGGGTCATTTCTCTTTTCTTTTTGATAGGTCTGGCCAGGGTTTATCAATCCTCTTAATTCTTTCAAAGAACAAGCTCCTAGTTTTGTTGATCTGTTCTACTGTTCTTTGGTTTCTATTTCATTGATTTCTGCTCTGATCTTTATTATTTCTCTCCTCCTGCTGGGTTTAGGGTTTATTTGCTGTTCTTTCTCAAGCTCCTTTAGGTGTAGGGTTGGGTTGTGTATTTGAGACCTTTCTTGTTTCTTGAGAAAGGCTTGTATTGCTACATACTTTCCTCTTAGGACTACCTTTGCTGCATCCCAAAGATTTTGAACAGTTGTGTTTTCATTTTCATTTGTTTCCATGAATTTTTTTAATTCTTCTTTAATTTCCTGGTTGACCCATTCATTCTTTAGTAGGATGCTCTTTAGCCTCCATGTATTTGAGTTCTTTCCAAGTTTCCACTTGTGATTGAGTTCAAGTTTCAAAGCATTGTGGTCTGAAAATATGCAGGGAATGATCCCAGTCTTTTGGTACTGGTTGAGACTTGATTTGTGACCTAGGATGTGATCTATTCTGGAGAATGTTCCATGGGTGCTAGAGAAGAATGTGTATTCTGTTGCTTTGAAATACTCATGAAAGAAATTGAGGAAGACACAAAGAAATGGAAAAATATTCCATGCTCATGGATTGGAAGAACAAATATTGTGAAGATGTCAATGCTACCTAGAGCAATCTACACATTCAATGCAATCCTTATCAAAATACCATCAACTTTTTTCAAAGAAATGGAACAAATAATCCTAAAATTTGTATGGAACCATAAAAGACCCCAAATAGCCAGAGGAATGTTGAAAAAGAAAAGCAAAGCTGGTAGCCTCACAATTCCGGACTTCCAGGTCTATTACAAAGCTGTCATCATCAAGACAGTATGGTACTGGCACAAAAACAGAAACATAGATCAATGGAACAGAATAGAGAGCCCAGAAATGGACCCTCAACTCTATGGTCAACTAATCTTCAACAAAGCAGGAAAGAATGTCCAATGGAAAAAAGGCTCTTCAACAAATGGTGTTGGGAAAATTGGACAGCAACATGCAGAAGAATGAAACTGGACCATTTCCTTACACCACACACAAAAATAGATTCAAAATGGTTGAAAGACCTCAATGTGAGACAGGAGTCCATCAAAATCCTAAAGGAGAACACAGGCAGCAACCTCTTTGACCTCAGCCGCAGAAACTTCTTCCTAGAAACATCGCCAATGGCAAGGGAAGCAAGGGCAAAAATGAACTATTGGGACTTCATCAAGATAAAAAGCTTTTGCACAGCAAAAGAAACAGTCAACAAAACCAAAAGACAAGCGACAGAATGGGAGAAGATATTTGCAAATGACATATCAGATCAAGGGCTAGTATCCAAAATCTATAAAGAACCCATCAAACTCAACACACAAAGAACAAATAATCCAATCAAGAAATGGGCAGAAGACATGAACAGACATTTTTCAAAAGAAGACATCCAAATGGCCAACAGGCACATGAAAAAGTGCCCAACATTGCTCGGCATCAGGGAAATCCAAATCAAAACCTCAATGAGATATCACCTCACACCAGTCAGAATGGCTAAAATTAACAAGTCAGGAAACGACAGATGTTGGTGGGATGGGGAGAAAGGGGAACCCTCCTACACTGTTGGTGGGAATGCAAGCTGGTGCAGCCACTCTGGAAAACTGTATGGAGGTTCCTCAAAAAGTTGAAAATAGAGCTACCATATGATCCAGCAATTGCACTACTGGGTATTTACCCCAAAGATACAAATGTAGTGATCCAAAGGGGTACGTGCACCCCAGTGTTTATAGCAGCAATGTCCACAATAGCCAAGCTATGGAAAGAGCCAAGATGTCGATCAACAGATGAATGGATAAAGAAGATTTGGTATATATATACAATGGAATATTATGCAGCCATCAAAAGGAATGAAATCTTGACATTTGCAATGACGTGGATGGAACTGGAGGGTATTATGCTGAGCAAAATAAGTCAATCAGAGAAAGACATGTATCATATGACCTCATTGATATGAGGAATTCTTAATCTCAGGAAACAAACTGAGGGTTGCTGGAGTGGTGGGGGGTGGGAGGGATGGGGTGGCTGGGTGATAGACACTGGGGAGGGTCTGTGCTATGGTGAGCGCTGTGAATTTTGCAAGACTGTTGAATCACAGACCTGTACCTCTGACACAAATAATACAGTATATGTTAAAAAAAAAAGAAGAAGAAGAAGATAGCAGGAGGAGAAGAATGAAGGGCGGGAAATCAGAGGGGGAGACGAACCATGAGAGACTACGGACTCTGAGAAACTAACTGAGGGTTCTAGAGGGGAAGGGGGAGGGGGGAATGGGTTAGCCTGGTGATGGGTATTAAAGAGGGCACATTCTGCAGGGAGCACTGGGTGTTATATGCAAACAATGAATCTTGGAACACTACATCAAAAACTGATGATGTAATGTATGGTGATTAACATAACATAATAAAAAAAAGATCAACAAAACTAAGAGCTAGTGTTTTGAAAAGATCAACTAAACCTTTAGCTAGGTTAAGTATGGGGGGAAAAAGGAGAGAAGACTCATATAAAAAAAATCATGAATGAAAAGGGAGATATTAAAACTGATTCCACAGGGCACCTAGGTGGCTCAGTTGGTTAAGCGACTGCCTTCGGCTCAGGTCATGATCCTGGAGTCCCGGGATCGAGTCCCGCATCAGGCTCCCTGCTCAGCAGGGAGTCTGCTTCTCCCTTTGACCCTCCCCCCTCTCATGCTCTCTCTCTCTCATTGTGTCTCTCAAATAAATAAATAAAAAATCTTTAAAAAAAAAAAACTGATTCCACAGAAATAAAAGGGAGTATAAAAGACTACTATGAACATTTTTATGTCAACAAATTGAAAAATTTAGTAAAAATGGATAAATGCCTAGGAACATACAACCTGTCAAGATTAAATCATGAAGAAAGAGAAAATCTCAACAGACCTTAACCATAAGGTGACTGAATGAGTAATCAAAAACCTCCCAACAAAGAAAAGTCCAGGACCAGGTGTCTTTACTGCAGAATTCTACCAAACATTTACAGAAGAATTAATGTCAATCATTCTCAAACTCTTCAAAAAAATTGAAAAGGAAGAAACACTTCCAAACTCACTGTATCAGACCAGCATTACTCTGACACCAAAGCTGTAGATATTACAGGGAAAAGAAGGAGAGAAGGAAGGAAGGAAGGAAGGAAGGAAGGAAGGAAGGAAGGAAGGAAGGAAGGAAGGAGGAGGGAGGGAGGGAAGGAAGGAAGGAAGGAAGGAAGGAAGGAAGGAAGGAAGGAAGGAAGGAAGAAAGGAAGGAAGGAAGGAAGGAAGGAAGGAATTAGGAAGGAGGGAGGGAGGAAAGAAAGGGAGGGAAGGAAAGAGAAAAAGGGGGAAAATGCCTGACAGATATTAATCCAAAAATCCTCAACAAAATACTAGCAAACTGAATTCAATAGCACATTAAAAGGATTATACACTATGACCCAGTAGGATTTATTCTTGGGATGCAAGGATGGTTCAACATATGCAAATCAATAAATGTAATACAACACATTAACAGACCAAAGATCAAAAATCATCTCAGCTGATGAGAAATTATCATCTTGATCATCTCAATCAATGCAGAAAAAGCATTGGACAAAATTCAACACTCTTTCATAATAAAAAAAAGAAAACACTCAACAAATAAAAGAAAACTACCAGAATATAGAAAGGCCATGTATGTAAAGCCCATAGCAAACATCATATTCAACAGTGAAAAACTGAAAGTTTTTCCTTTAATACCAGGAACAAGAGAAGAATGCCCACTCTTGCCACTTCTATTCAAAACAGCAGTACTCACCAGAGCATTTAAGTAAGAAAAGAAATTAACATACATCCAAACTGAAAAAAAAAGTTATCTCTCTTCACAGATAGTATTTGGTATATGTAAAAAACCCTAACAATTACATACATACATATACACACAGAGAATTAGAACTAATAAATGAATTCAGCAAAGTTTCAGGATACAAAACCAACACTCAAACATAAGTTGTCTTTCTATACACTAATAAGGAACAATCTGAGAAGAAAATGAAGAAAACAATCCCATTCAAAGTAACATCCAAAAGAATAAACTTAGGAATAAACTTAACCCAAGAGGTAAAAGACTTGTATACTGAAAACTACAAAATACTGCTGAAAGAAATTAAAGATAATGCAAATAAATGGAAGGACATTTGTGTTCATAAATCGGAAGACTTAATATTATTAAAATGTCCATACTACCCAAAGTCATCTACAGAGTCAATGAAATCCCTATCAAAATCCCAATAGCATTTTTTTTGCAGAAATGGGAAAAAAAAATCCTCAAAAAAAATTTTTGTAAGATTTTCCTTTTTTAAGTAATCTCTACACTCAATGTGGAGCTCAAATGTACAACCCCAAGATCAAGAGTCACATATTTCACCAACTGAGCCAGCCAGGTACCCCCAAAAAACATTAAATTTATGTGGAATCTCTAAGGTCCTCAAATAGCCAAAGAGAAAGAAAAGCAAAGCTGGAGGCCTCACACTTCCTAATTTCACAGTTACCATACAGTTATCAAAACAGTATGGCATCAGAATAGAAAGCCCAGAAAACCCTCACATATATGCTCAAATGATCTTCAACAAAGGTGTCAAGAATACACAGTAGGGGGGCGCCTGGGTGGCTCAGTCGCTAAGCGTCTGCCTTCGGCTCAGGTCATGATCCGGGGTCCTGGGATAGAGCCCCGCATTGGGCTCCCTGCTCCATGGTAAGCCTGCTTCTCCCTCTCCCACTCCCCCTGCTTGTGTTCTCTCTCTCGCTGTGTCTCTCTCTGTCAAATAAATAAATAAAATCTTTAAAAAAAAAAAAAAAAGAATACACAGTAGGTAAAGGATAATCTCTCCAACAAGTGACCCTGGAAAAACTGGATATCCACATGTAAAAGAATTAAGATGAACTCTTATCTTATACTTTAATACAAAAATTAACTCAAAATGGATTGAAGATCTAAATATAAAACCTGAAACTATAAAACTCCTACAAGAAAACATAGGAAGAAAGTTTCATGACATTAGAATGTACAATGATTTCTTGGATGCAATACCAAAAGTATAGGTAACAAAAGCAAAAACAGACAAATGGGACTACATCAAACTTAAAAATTCTTGCACAGCAGAAGAAACAATCAACAGAGTAAAAAGAAAACCTATACAATGAGAAAAAATATTTGCAAACCATATATCAGATAAGAGGTTAATATCTAGAATATATAAAGAACTCCTACGACTCAGTAACAACAAAAACCCAATTTAAAAATGGACAATTGCCTGGAAGACACATTTCTCCAAAGAAGATATATAAATGGCCAAAGAAGCATATGAAAAAGATGTTCAGCATCACTAATAATCAGGGAAATGCAAATAAAAATCACAGTGAGATAGCATCTCACACCTGTTAGGATAGCCAGTATTAAAAAAATAGAAAATAAAGTGTTGGTGAGGATGTGCAAAAACTGGAAAACTGGCATACTGTTGGCAGAATTGTAAAATGTGTTACTGTGAAAAGTAATATGGAAATTTTCCCCAAAAAAATTAGAATACAATTACCATATGACCCAGCAATCCATCCTCTGGGTATATATTGAAAACAGGATCTCAAAGAGATATTTGTACATCCATCTTCATTGCAGCATTATTCACAATAGCCAAGAGATGGAAGCAACCTAAACATCCATCAACCGGTGAATGGATAAAGAAAATGTAGCATACACACACACACACACATATATATACATATACATACACACACATACACACACATACACACACATATATATATATGCACACACAATGGAATATTATCCAGTCTTTGAAAAGAAGGAAATCATGGCATACGCTACAACATGAATGAACCTTGAATATATTACGCCACAAAAGGTCAGTCACAAAAAGATCAGTCACAAAAAGACAAATACCACATTATTCCATGTGTATGAGGTATCTAGAATAATCAAATTCACAGAAACAAAAAGTAGAACAGTGGTTTTCAGAGGCTGGGGGAAGGGGGAGACAGGATGTTGTGGGTGTAGAATTGCAGTCATGCAAGGTGAAAAGAGTTCTAGAGATGTTTTATACAACATTGCACATACAGTTAATACTACTGTAATGTACACTTAAAAACTGTTAAGAGGGTAAATTTATGTTCTGTGCTTTACCAAGATTAGATAAGACAGAATACGATAAGATAAAGCTCATTGACTTATTTTATTTGTGCTAAGAAAATGAAGTTCACCTAATACTAGGAAAAGACCAGAGTCTATTTACACTCAAAATAGATTTTAGATGGCAAGCTATGAAATAGTCTGAAACATGTTTTAAAGTCAGGAAGAAAGTTTTTTTTTTAATTATAAACAATAGGGGTGCCAGGGTGGCATAGTTGGTTAAGCATCCCACTTTAGTTTTGGCTCAGGTTATGATCTCAGGGTTGAGAGATCGAGCCCTGTGTCAGGCTCCACACTCATCAGGGAGTATGCTTGAATATTCTCTCTCCCTCTCCCTCTGCCCCTCCCACTCATGCTCTCTCTCTCTCTCTCTAAAATAAATAGACTTTTAAATAAATAAATAAAATTATAAACAACAAAATAACATAGTATTGGCTCATAATTCAAAATATAAAATAAGTATATAAGAGTTCCTACCGATATAAATACTTAAATCTAAAAAAATAAAGGAGAGAGAAGAGACCAATATTCCATTCTAAAGAAATCCAAATTATATGTCTAGATAGATAGATAGACAGACAGACAGACACACATTACCCCCAGGAGCTGGAGCTTAATTTCCCTCTACACTTGAGTATAAGCTGGATTTAGTGACTTACTTTCAAAGAACAGAGTATAAAAAAGAAAAAAAAAAAAAGGAACTTTACAGTAGAGAAACCTGGGCAAAGACTAACTGAACCAACTGGTCAAGGTTAACATCGCTAGCAATAAGTCATGTTGATATCAAGTACCCTCTGATACAATGAGATAAGAAAGGCATTTAACCTCTGTGGTATTCATCCCCTCCCCATAAACATAAACCCAATCTAACCAAGAGAAAAATACCAGACAGACTCAAAATGAAAGACATTCTACATAATACCTGGTAAGTACTCTTCAAAACTGTCAAGGTCATGAAAAACAAGGAAAAATTAAGAAACTGTCATCAAGCAAAGGAGATTATGGAAACATGCAATGAAATGCAATGTGATATCCTGGATGGAATCCTGGAATTAAAAAAAGAACATGAGAAAAACTAGTGAAATCAAAATAAAGTGTGTAGTTTAACGGACAGTAGGGTACCAATATTAATCTCTTGGTTTTGTTAAATGAACCATAATTATAATATTAAAATATTAATATTGGGAGCAACTAGGTCAAGGGTATATAGGAATGCTGTACTATCTTTCCAACTCTTCTATACATCTAAAAATATCCCAAAATAAAAATTATTAAAAAGTTTATCTACAAAGATCTGCGCATGTATCAAGGAGCTTACCCAAATCAGTGACAAGAGTTCATAGGCTCAATACCAAAGCTTGAATGATGCAGTGGTTAGTAGTGCAGTCTCTAAAGACAGAATGCCTGAGTTCTAAACCAGATTGTGTACCTTAATAGCTTTGCGACCTGGAAAGCTTAATCTTTCAACGTCTGTCTCTCCACAGGTAAAAAGGGATAATAATAGCACCTGTCTCATAGGATTCCTGTGAGAATTAAATGTGTTAATCTGTATAAATTATTTCTTATAATATCTACTTATATATCAGACTTTCAATAAATATAAGCCCCTATCCTATCATTGTTATCTTGAAAATATATCACTTTAACACACAGTACTGACACAGTATGCACTCTTGCTGGTACTTCACATCCACAGCTTTTTTTTTTGCTACTTTCCTCAAAGCCAAAGAAAATTCAGAGCCAAAGAAAGATGGTTTTCTTAAAGGAAAAGTATACAAGAAATCAAGATATTTACGCATTTGACTTTCTGGGTGGTGCTGTGGAGGGTGTTAAGGGTCCCCTGCCACTAGCAATATGGCTCATTTATATGGTGCTTGACTTTTCAAGGGATTGTCATGTGTCTTACTTTGATTCATCCTCACAAGACTTCCACAAGTAAAAGGAAAATTAGGTTATATCTCTACTTTGTAAATGAGTAAAATAAACCTCAATAAAATTAAATACCTTTTCTCATACCCGGTTTCTGGTAGAGCTCAGTAAATCTGGGGTTTTCCCTCAATACCTTTCTACCACTTCTGTGGCTCACATAGAATCTACCCATAAAGTCATCCAAAAGTCTCTCACCATCTCACATTAGGTGAACTTAACATGAGTGATTCTTTCCTAATAATTAAGTCAAAGAAAGAGACATGAATGACTTACAACCAATTGGATTCATTTTTGTCTCTCACATGACAGTCACAGAAATGTTTTTACCTTCCTCTGCTCTGAATTTTTTTCCATTCCTGAGTAGGGTCACAGTCTCATTCTCCCTAACTCCACTACCCCACCTTGCCTGTCTGCCTTCCAGCTTCAGAAGTCCCAGTCACCATATCTTGGTCATAAAGTGCCATGAGGACCCATGAGTCTGCTCTGAATTTCAGTGAAACCTACCTTTAGAAATGGTCTCAGTCTATTTCAGGTGCTATAAAAAAAAAATACCATAGATTGGATGGCTTATAAACAGCAGAAATTTCTTACTTACAGTTCTGGAGGCAGAAAGTCCAATTATCAGGGTACCAGCAGACCTTCAGGGTGAAGACCTTCTTCAGGGTTGCAGATGGCCAACTTCTCATGTATCTTCACATGGTGAAAGGGACAAGCTAGCTCTCTGAGGTCTCTTATATAAAAGCACTAATCATGAGAGTTCCACCGTTATGACCTGATCACCTCCCAAAGGCCCCAACCTCCTAATACCATCATCTTGTGGAGGGGGGGTTAAGATTTCAACATACAAATTTTAAGAGGATACAAACATCCAGACCGTATCAGAAATGGTTTTTAAAAAGGAACCTGGTCTTCCTACATAAAATTCTTCCTATGGTGTAAAGAGGTCCTTCACACATTACTTGAACATTACAAAATTGGAAGATCAGAGCATCAACTATGTTTTAATCCCTTTAGTAGTTTTAAGAAATATGACACTAAAATTTTCCAAATCATTAGGTATCCATTTGAGTCCTCAACAGCTAAATAAACCACTATTTACAAACCAATTATATTCCAATAGCTCACTTACAAATTACTTATTTGGAAATCTGATATTTTTCTATGGAGATTATTACATAAACACTATCCAATAGTAAGCCAACCTGAAAAGGTAGATTTTATATAATGCTCTGGAAGAATTTTTATAAGCATGCAGTTTTGAGTAAGACAGACTTGTATTCAAACTTTGATTCCACCACTTAATAGCCAAAAGACACTGAGCATGTTACCCAACCTCCTTAAATTTCACTTCCTTCATCTGTACAGGTACTGTCCTAAAGTATACAACATAATCACAAGAATAAAAAAAAAAGACTAAGTATATCTAACAATTGTTGAATGATTATTTAATGGCAGGCACTAAACCAAGGATGTCCATTAACTTATTTAATCCTTATACTGATCCAAAACAATAGCTGCTATGAATACAAATGAAAAATGAAGCCTCATGAAGTTTCTATGAGAATTAAATATAAAACACCTACCACATTATGAGGCATATTCCTATTTCCCTCTAAGAAGCACATGCTATATAAGAAGACTAAATTTAGTCATTTCAAGATTGTAAACTTCATGAAGATATAGTGCCTATCTTGTTTACTGCTGATTCCCAGCCTCTGATTATATTATAGGAGAACATATAATTATTGGATGAATGTACAAACGGATGAATGAATGTTCAACAGAAGCAGCACTATTTCAAAAGCTTTGCTAAAATATCTAGAATATTTTTTCAAATTCCGAGAAGCATGAAGACTTGGCACAGCATATACAAATTTGAAGAGTATTTCATCTTCTGAAACGTGAGCTGATTTTTCTTCATGAATAGTCAGTGAACTACTAACAAGATATGATTTTCTTTCTCCTTATCCTTTATGGTCTTTCTCATTCTCTGAGCCAGATATTAAAATAAAAGTTCTCTTTTTCAAGATTTGTGTCACTTGTTTCCATTTTCCTTAGATCTCAATTACCATTTACCATTTAAAAATAATTCCTTCTGTTTTTATTCCAACATCACACCACAGACTTCAAAATTACCTGATAATAACATTTAAGATCTACTCTCTTGGGGTACCTAGATGGCTCAATCGGTTGGGCACCAATCGGTTGGGCACTATCTTGGTTTCAGCTCCGGTCATGATCTCCAAATTGGGAGATCGAGCCCCGCATCAGGCTCTGAGCTCAGTGGGGAGTCTGCTTCCAGTCTCTCTCCCTCTGCCTCCCCCCTGAAATAAATAAATCTTTTAAAAAAGATCTACTTTCTTAACAACTTTCAGGTATATAAAATGTACTGTTAACTATAGTACATTAGATCCCCAGAACTTAATTCATCTTATAGCTGGGAGTTTGTACCCTTTGACCAACATCTCCCCATTTCCTCCAACTCCCAGCCCCTGGTAATCACCATTATACATTCTATTTCTACAGGTTCAGATTTTTTTAGATTCCACATGAAAGTGAGAATGTACAGGATCTGTCTTTCTCTGCCTGATTTATTTCATTTAGCGTAATGCCTTCAAGGTCCATCCACGCTGTCACAAATGTCAGGATTTTGTTCTTTTTATGGCTAAATAATACTCCGCTGTATATATTATACCACATTTTCTTTATCCATTTATCTGTTGATGGGTACTTAAGTTATTTCCATATCTTGGCTATTGTGAATAATACTACAATGAACATAAATATGCAGATATCTCTTCAAAATAGTGTTTTAATTTCCTTTGGATATACACCCAGAGGTGGAATTGCTGGATCATACGGTGGTTCTATTTTTTTTAAGGAATCTCCATATTGTTTTCCACCGTGAGTGTGCCAATTTACATTCCTACCAACAATTCACAAGGGTTCCCTTTTCTCTACAGTCTCACCCATACTTAGTGTCTCTTGTCTTTTTGACAATAGTCATTCTAACATCTGTGAGGTGATATTTTACTGTAGGTTTGATTTGCATTTCCCTGATGATTAGTGATATGAGCATTTTTTCATGTACCTATTGGCCATTTGTATGTCTTCTTTGGAAAAATGTCTATTCAAATCCTTTCCCCATTTTTTATTGAAATATAATTAACATACAATGTTATATTAAGACTGTTTTTTGTTGGGTTATTTCTTTGCTTGTTCATTTCTGATTTTTTAGCTTCAACACATAAGTGAAGTCATATGGTATTTGCCTTTCTCTGACTTAATATCACTTAGCATAATACCCTCTAGGTCCATCCATATTGCAAATGACAAGATCTCATTTTTTATGGCTGAGTAATGTTCCACTGTATATACATCTTTGTTCCATTGTATATACATCCACTGTATACACATATTCTTTATCCATTCATCTATGGATAAACACTTGGGTTGTTTCCATATGTTGGCTATTATAAATAATATTGTAATTAGCATAGGTTTGCATATATCTTGTTGAATTATTGTTTTCATTTTCTTTAGGTAAATACCTGGTAGTGGAATCACTGAATCTTATGGTATTTCTATTTTTTATTTTTTGAGGAACTTTTATATTATTTTTCACAGTAGTTGCACAAATATACATTCCCACCAACAGTGCATGAATGTTCCCTTTTCTCCACATCCTCTCCAACACCTGTTATTTCCTGACTTCTTGGTACTAGCCATTCTGACAATATGAGGAGATATCTCATGGTTTTGATTTGCATTTCCCTGATGAGCATCTTTTCATGTGTTTGTTGACCATCTGTATGTCTTCTTTGGAAAAATGCTTATTCAGATTCTCTGCCCATTTTTAATCAGATTGGTTTGTAGTGTCGAGCTGTGTAAGTTCTTTATATATTCTGGATATTAACCCCTTATCAGATAAATCATTTGCAAATATCTTCTCCCACTCACTGGGTTGCCTTTTTGTGTTGTTGATAATTTCCTTTGCTGTGCAAAAGCTTTTTAATTTGGTGTAGTCCCAATAATTCATTTTTGTTTTTGTTTTCCTTGACTGAAGAGACATATACACAAATATGCTACTAAGGGCAACCAAGAAATTACCGCCTACATATTCTTTTAGGAGTTTTATGGTTACACAACTCACATTTATGTCTTTATTCCATTTTAAGCTTATTTTTGTGTATGGTGTAAGAAAGTGGTCCAGTTTTATTCCTTTCCATGGAGTTGTCCAGTTTTCCCAATACCATTTATTGAAAAGACCGTCTTCTCCATCGTATATTCCTGCCTCCTTTGTAATAGACTAATTGACCATATAGGTGTGGGTTTATTTCTGGGCTGTCTACTCTGTTCCATTGATTTGTGCATTTACTTTTGTGCCAGTATCATACTGTTTTAATTACTAGAGCTTTGTACAATATCATGAAACCTGCCCTTTGCCCATTTTTTAAATTAGGTTTCTTATTTGTTTGTTTGTTGTTACTGAGTTGTATGAGTTAGTTAGGTACCACTTTTACATCTACTTTCTATCTTCCAAAATTGGGAACATCTCTCATCTACTTTCTTCTCTTCTCCCATTCTTTTTGTCCATATATATTTATATACTTTTTAATCTTCTATGATTCTAACTGGGTTTCACAAAGAGCAAAGATATTTATATTCAATCCAACATATTAAACTGGAAGTCCAGAACATCAATAATACTTTGTCTTTATTTCTGGGTTTATTAAATGAGAAGAAGTTATTGTTTGAAGTATAAAACTGATAGAACAAACCTTCTTATACACAAATCTATATCCAACGTTTATTTGTCTGTAATAGCATCAGGAAAGGGACATTCACCGAGTGCTCTTCCAGTGGATGCCCTTGTAGATCAATAGAGAGAAGAGAAAATAAGAAACTTGATAAATGGGAGAATAAATATATCATAAACTTTTCCCAAATTTAAACTATGATTTAACAAGACCAACTTCAAACCCTATGCAATGAAGGAGTCCCCTTAAGATAACCTTAATAAGTGTTCACCTTATTTCTACTTGAACATTTTCAGCAAACAGAAGATCACAACCCTACTAGACAACCCAATGCATTTTTGTAGAGTTTTCAGTATTGAAATCTCTGAGTTAGTCTCTGGGATGGTAAAATGTTCAGCATAGCCAAGTAGCAGTACTACCCTATGACAATGAACACCCAGAATCTATTCTAGTGAGGACAGGGGCAGTAGCAGCAGCAAATATATCCAGATTCCAGAGACAGTGATTCTAGTAGCAGCACCCAAGTTCCAGGGTGGGCACTGCGAGGGCCGCAAAGTTCCATATCTGCATCCAATAAATCATTCATTCTGCAAAATAACTTTGAGATTTGTTTCTGTGTAATCTATGATACAAACTTGAATCTCTAGGTTTTTTCCAGAGATTCCTTTTAATATCCTTTTAATAATTACCAATATCCTTTTAACAAATTCCTTTTCTACTTTAAGTTAGCCAGTGGGATTTTTTTGTGCACAGCTTAAAAATCTCTGATTGATGAAAAGTATTATTTAACTTTTAAATAATAAATTTGATAAAAATAAAAACTGATTAAGCAGTTTTTGAAATATTACTAAACAATGTTAGGTCCTAATATCAACATTGCAATCTGAACCTCTTCAAAAGAAGTCAGTTTCTCAGTTTTCAGAAGCAGACTGGTCCTTTAAGTTTTTCTTTCCTCAGAGCACTGTGCTTTATTTAGTAAGTTTCTCCTTTGGAACTAGGAAGCATCAATGCCAAGAAGTGAGCACTCCTTTCTCCTAATAACAGTATGGTGGGAGTCGGTTATTGTACCCCAGCTGCTCAATGAGTAGAAAGAGGATTGATGGTCTATTTAAATAGTTGAGGCTGAATTATGATTTGAGAGAGGAACAAATATTTCTCCCAAGTATTTTTGGGTTTTACTGAAATAATTAATGCTAGTTAATACCTCTGAAATAATATAAAAATATTAATAACAAAACTTCATGTACAAATGTAGCAGAGCTTCTTGGCCAAGTAAAAAACCATCAAACCTTACTTCCCATTTATTCTAGTTCAATACATATGGTAAAAACATGATATCACCAAAATTTATAAAGGCAGATTTGTCAGACTTTTTCTATTTACTAGGACTGTGAGCTATAAAATTAAATTTGGGAACCTATCTCCAAGAAAAAGTTATTAGTTCTCAGAATAATGACATGTTAGTGGATCAGACATAGATAAAAGATTTCCATTATGACTGTTTTTAGCTATGATTTACAGTGGCCTGCATTGTTTTATAATGACTTTCAATTTTGAAAATTTACATTCACTGTTAGTTTCATAGATGTAGTCACAATTGATTGTGGGCTTGAGAGATTGATCCTTCTCAGAAAAAAAAAAAAAAAAAAGGACAAAATTTAACATATTTAAATGTTAAATATATTTAACATTTAACAATAAATTGGCATTTGAGATACATTTCAAGCATGTAGTTTAGTAGAATTTTAAGGGGAAAATAAGTATAAAAATTTTTAATAATTGCTTAACCATTCATTATCTTTAGTTAGAGTCCAGAGGAAACTGGTGAATAAAACTTGCCTGAAATAGAGCTCTAGCCCTCTATTAGCACATGATTCTGATTATCTACTCATTTGCACCCAGGTACAAAAGAAAATCTCATATACTCGATTCTTAATTAGTGTTTTGTGTGGAAATACCATTAATAACAAATTTGCCCAAAAGAAGCCAACCAGGACAACAGCTCTTGATTTCATCCACATCTTTATTTCTTACCTTATAACAGGCAGATTTGCCAATGATTTCAACCAAAGCCTTGGGCCTCCCCATAACATCTAGCTTGAAGCCCATACTGAAATTTCCCTAACTCTGTTTACCACTCCTCTCAACCTCCTCCTACATTGCAACATAAGAGTGATCTTTACTCCAAACTAGACCTAAAAAGCCAATGGATACATCCACTCCCCAAATCACACTCTATTCCATCTTAGCTTGGTCTTCTGCCTATGTTCTTTCTCCTTAATTTCTGGACAGTTGGCCTGACTCCTACTCTCATCCTTTCCTCTAGAGTTAAAGTCCACCAAAGCCACATCCCTTTAGGTTCAACTAGCTAATATTTTTCCTTAGATCTACTCAATTCCCTTGACCAATATAAGATCTATATGCAACACTAACCCTTTATCCTTGATTAACCATAATGATCAAGGAGATATTACTACAGTGATTTAAATGAGTAAGCAAATCAAATGGAACACAATATTTTATCATTATTATATAACAACAATGGTAAGCCACATATGTATGATTCTAAGCTTATTAGTCCAATTATTTTCATAAAACTATGAGAAGGAAGAACTAATACCTATTGAGTACCTATCATTTATGAAGTCTGTGCCAGAAAGGTGTGCAGTATTAGCTGTTTTCCTTTTATTTTCAGATGAAAAACAAAACACCCCCCAAAACAAAAAAACAAACAATAACAACAAAAACAACAAATATCACAGCCCAGACGAAATTTTCCAATAAATCGTATTTGGTCAAATGCTGAGCCAAGATTTGAACCAAAGTTCTGTGTAAGCACAGCCATTATAAACCTTCAAATGTTTGACATCACCTTAAAATAATTTGTCTGATAACATTTAGGCCTCTCTGAATAAGTTCTAAGAGAACTAGCCATAGAAGTTCTGGCAAATCATTATTATTATATGGGAAAGGTAGGTCATCTGTATTTTGCTAAGGAGAAACCTGGTTTACAAAGTGGTAAATAATTTGATTTAAATTACACAATTAGTTAATAGCAAATCTAAACTAGAAAGCCACATTTTCTGCTGACTTAATTCCATTAGGAATGTTCAGACAAAGGAGACAGAAGGCATAGGGTCAATTCATATATTTCATATGGTTTGAGGGTAAAGGGAAGAACTATTAATAATTAGGCCAGAACAGTGTCAACCAGACTGTCCCATGCAAACTAGGATCTCTGGTCACCCAACCTAACAAATAGTGGTTATTTTAAAAGTATTAGTTCCTTTCCCCTTCAAGAACCAGATGTGGTCTCATTCTTATCTGGAATAGTGTAAGATTAGAGTACTGTTCATTAAAACTGCTTAGCCAAATGCTAAAATTTGTTAAAATTAATGTTTATTTGCTAATGGAAATGTCAGAGAATGTCATAATAAATTATTTCCACAGATGACATATTAAAGTGCTTATCATCCTGTTTCTTCTTACATCAATGGGTCCCAAATTATTTGCTTTAATAAACAGAAAAACAAATATATAAAATTTTCCTCATAATGTATAATAAGGAGCTGAACTAATGATATCCACATTCTCTACAAGTTGAATCTCTGAATGTGAGTCTATGACTTTAAGAATGTCTAATACTATAAAATAGAAACCAAAAGCAAGAAACAAATGTAGTTCACCACACTCCATGTAATCAATTCTACTGAAAACTAGAAAATTCTAAATTATTGTGAAATCACCACGCTACACTATACTACACAAACACACATGCATGCACACACATTTCTTTTTATCTTGTAATATTTCTTTCCAAAATTGTAACTACAATAGGAATAAGTTGTGAGGAGACAGAAAAAGGGGCTTAATACACGAGCAATTTTGAAATACTGAAGAGTTGTCAAAAAAAAAAAAAACAGCATTTTATGATCTAAAAAAAAGAAGAAAAAACTAGAAGATATTCTCAGATTTCTCAAATGTCTGAGACAAAAGCTAAAAATAGCATTAAACGATATTTTAAATTATTATTAGTATTAAACAGATTTTTATACAGATTTTTATAAAAGTAACACTTTTAAGGATTAACTATATGTAGTAATAAGGCAAAGCTTATGTCATCCAGTAAGTTATCAAAGATGATACAAGTTCTCAGAAAACAGAAATTAAATGAAAGCTTAGTCGCTAGAGCATTTTGATGCTAAAGAAATTTTTAATGACACAAAGGTAAAATTAGTTGTCACTTTTTGCTATCTTTCATAAACTCATTGGATAGTTCTAAGACTAAGCCAACACATTAAAAAAATAGTACACATTCTATGGTCTATATTTTTAAAACAATCTACTGAACAAAGTATTTCCATACATACATTTTGTTATGAAAAAGTAGCCTGGGATCAAAATCATCTCTGCCTCTCAGTGGCAGAGGCACATTGGGCAAGTCACCCAATTTTTCTGTAAATCAACATACTTATTTATAAATTTAAGGATATTAACTTATCATGACCTACTGTCTTCTCAAGATTATTATGAAGATTAAACAAAATATTTTATAAAATGTGAAGCAATATATCAGCATAGCTATGATATTATTCCATGTATGTCTTAATAGTCAATTAAAATAAATTGTTGCCAAGAAAACAAGAATTTATTATCTTATCCAAATGACTTAGGTTGGAGTGTGAGTGCATCTAGCCCAGCATCCTGCCATTAATTCAGAATCCTATAAACTGGCGGTGATTAAAAACTATAATCCACAAGAAAATACATCTAGCCAGTTAGCCGCTAACCAGTTATAAGGAAGGTGATTTTTTTTTTAAATAATAAAAGTTGAGAATGTGAGAGAAGTGTAAAATTGAGGAAAGGAAATGGGACAACGTAAGTAAATCAAGAATGTTTGGGTGATTTACATTATATCATCGTTGTATGTTTGCCCAGCAAGGATCTTTTTGTTTTAACCAATGCTCGGGAAATTATTCACCCTTTAAAAAATTTGACTATACGATTCAATCCTCTTTCGAACCAGTAATGCTCAATGGTCTGACAGTTTTTTTAAGTATAAAAGGCATTTACAACTGAACTGCATTGAAGTTCTTTCCCCTATTTCTTACACCACATCCAGCTAATTGCTCTTTAACATGCTAACAGAAGGATAAGCTGGTACATAATAATTCAGGCATGCACCGATCCCATAATGCCAGGAACTCAGAAGCAGCATGAGAAAACATCAGATTTTTGGCATGTGGGCTAGATGTTTAAATCTGCATAGATTTGAGCCAATTAGACTTGTCAGACTCCAATCCAGTGAGAGTGACCCCTGATGGTGGAAAGACATGTGGGACAAGCCACAGAAAAGCTTGCAAATGTCAGAGAGGCCAAAAGGTGCCCCACTGGCCTCAAAACTATTAATTAGCAACCAGCAAAAGCACCACCAAAGAATCGCTGCCCCAGCACTCCTCCTCCAGAGGTTGCTGCTACTCAGCCTCATTATCATCTGGATGGAAAACAACACCCTATCCTGGGAGCTCTGGGCAACACTCTTATTGATTAAGTTCCCACAGTGTTAAATCATTCTGTAGCTTTCACTCCAATCTTCCCACCCCTGAATAATAAAACCTTCAAAGGATTTACTGGGATGGAGAGGGAAGTGGGGGAGCAAGGAGAGAAGGAGCACTGTAACATACTGTTTATATAGTGCCCACAATGTCAGCATAAATCAGATCCCAGGAAGGGTTTAACAGACAACATCCAAAATGAAGTTAATCTGAATTTTCTCTTGTACTTACTAAGGCATTATTTCCTTAAAAAAATTTTTTTTTTTTTAATTATTTTTTTTTTTTTTTTTTTAAAGATTTTATTTATTTATTTGAGACAGAGAGAATGAGAGAGAGAGAGCACATGAGAGGGGGGAGGGTCAGAGGCAGAAGCAGGCTCCTGCCGAGCAGGGAGTCTGATGCGGGACTCGATCCCGGGACTCCAGGATCACGACCTGAGCTGAAGGCAGTCACTTAACCAACTGAGCCACCCAGGCGCCCATCCTTAAAAAAATTTTTTTAACATACTGGCTATTTCTAAGTCACCTGTGCCAAATAAAATCATGACACTAAATTATACTTCTACAGGTCTTTGGTGACCTTACTTGGTTTGAAGATCCCAAATAGTCAGATAGACAGATGCCTGTTCCAATGTGCATAGCAAAATATTCCAAGGAGGTAGAGATGAAAGCTAAAAGCCAGAGCCATAACTTGACTCTCCTAAGAAAAATACACGTATAAATTTCACTCCAAATAATTTACACTTGTTTTTTTTAGTTACAGAGTATTTCTATTTAAACACAGATGAAACTGAAATGAATGCAAGAAAATAGGGACTGTGATGTAATAGATTCACTATACATATTGCATAGCAGTGAATGGCAGTTTTCTCATCTATAAAATAGAGATTATAACTATCTTGCAGAGTAGCAAATGTGGAGATTAAATTAGAGTGTCTTATGAAATCCTTAATACATGCTTAACATCCAGTAAGTCCTCAAAAAATATAGCTGCAATTGCTATTATCAGTAGTATTATAAAACAAATAACTAGTAACTCGTTTATTCTATAAAACAATATGTTTCATCTATTGGGTCTGCTTGAAGCAATACATCTATATTCCAAGTCATTTCCAATTTCCCACAGAGCAATAATAAAATAAATGTTAAGTGGACATATAAGATCTATACTTATTTCTGGTCTCTCAGTTAGTATCCCCTGACAAACTGCCTGACTCTGACTTAATAAGACCCAGCTTCTGCCAAAACAGAGAATGACACACTCAAGGAAAAACAAGAGAGGAAATTGGACTGAGAGGAAATCTAAGTTGGACAAACTTGGCTGTGATTTCCCCATTTCTGTGCTGGGGCCTTCTGAACTAGGAAGAAGAAAATCAGCTAGCCAAACTTTAGGTAAGAAAAAGTATTACTATTACTTGATTATTTCACTGTGAATAATAGTATACCACAACCATGACATGTGACAATTAGAATGTCCAAGTCAGTGGAAGGCCAGTGATAATTTGTGGATTTTGTATGAAGTTAAGGTCTATATTATGGTTATACAAGTGAAGTCATTTTTCGATATTTTGGACTCATCCTCTATGTGCCCTATGTTACTCATGAAAAGCTTTGTGATCTGAAAACCCTTGGGGATAGGGGAAGGCGACAATTTAAACTTAGTAGGCTTAAAAATAAGTAACAGGGGGCGCCTGGGTGGCTCAGTTGGTTAAGCGACTGCCTTCGGCTCAGGTCAAGATCCTGGAGTCCCTGGATCGAGTCCCGCATCGGGCTCCCTGCTCGGCAGGGAGCCTGCTTCTCCCTCTGACCCTCCCCCCTCTCATGTGCTCTCTGTCTCTCTCATTCTCTCTGTCTCAAATAAATAAATAAAATCTTAAAAAAAAATAAATAACAGGGATAAAAACAGGATTTAAGATTTAACAAGTGAAAATGCAGTACATAGTTCTCAAGAGAGAATGTTTAGTGTAATATTGAGCAATATAAGATCAAAATGAAATCACTGAAAAACGGTCTGAGCAATAAAGGAGAGAGAGATCTCTCTCAGAAAAGTACATGAGGTTGAAGGAGACAACAAGTTATATAAAATAAGGACCTTAAAACAAAGGGAAAATCAAATACAAAATGTCTTACAGATAGATACTCAATCCTCTGGCAATACTCTATTCCTTCTATTGAACTTGTAATTGCTGCACATGTGACTACATAGAATGGTAGATACAAGACAGCAATATCAGCATGAAATAAAATGGAAACAAAATTATTCGCCAACTTGAATTGCACTGATGCACTTTATATTTTCAAGAGAAAGAGTCATGTGAACTAAAAATCATATTGGAAGTGAATTTACAATTTATAGTCCCTGCCAAATAAGTAGAGATGGTAAAATTATTTTTCAAATGGACATTTGTTAATATTGTACTGAAATTTTTCCAAATGTTTAAGCTCAAACTGTCACTAAAAAGTCACTCTTTGTAGAAATGTTGACTGATGACAACAGTAACTGGACAGAATTCACAGCTAAAGCACAAAAAGATAGTTTGCTATTCTATTTCCAAATCATACACAAATTGAACTGCTTTGGCTCTCAGTCTACATTTTGGCAGAAGACTTTACTCTTCAAGTTTCTAGTTTCCCAACCAATCCCACTGTTTTCATGAAAAGAAAAAAAGGCATAATAAGTATTCACCTCTAAACACAGTGGGATTGATTATACAAGAAGATGCATGTGGAAGCAAAGTGCCAAAATATATTCTAGGCTTCACTACATACCTCCTGCAATATTGAATACTTCCCAGTAGTAATAGGTCTATGTTCTCAGGCACATATATGGAGATAACAGAGATGATTTTCAGTGGGGAAAGGAATGCTCCCTGCTCCTCCCTCCAACCCTACCAAATAGGCTCATTAATGCCAACAAGTCACAGTGGGAACAATTTGAAAACAAAACCCACCTAGCAAACACCCAACACTGAACTCAGCAGAAAAGAACTGAGTTCTCTGATTTTATCTTTGTTATTATTTTTTAATAAAATTTTAAATGTATGAAAACCATGACAAGCAGTTAATGTAAGGGAGGGAAGACTTTAAAGTACTTTACAGGTGCATAGCTCTTTAGGGGTTATTTATTAAAAACTAAATAACATTTTATTTAAGACTATAAGGTTAACATGATAATCATATGAACAATAAAATTTTTAAAAAGGAGAGAAGGAAGCCAGGAGAAATCAGCACTATTATGTTAGTACACTCTACTCCAAAGAGGTAAATGTGCCACCTGACCTCCATTAGGTAGTGCCCAAGTTCCTGAGACTTCAGTCCTGAAAACACAGGCATACACTCCCTGGTGATAGAACATCTGGCAACTACCGAATTAGTCAAAGAGATGGTATGAGCCCAAACCCAGGAAGGTATAGAAGAATCAGGTTTTTTGGATAAAATTGTTCCATTTCAGCTAGCACTTTCCTCCCAATCACCACATACACAACCCTACAACACATATAGATGCAGACACAGACACATAGTTATTCTTTAAGATAAGAAAAAGTATCCTAAATGACATTCTGAGAAACTTCTTTTCCCTAATATTGAGGCCTGGGCTCTTTCCTCAGAATCTTGTTCTACATCATCAGACTGAAACTCTTGCTGGGAAGGATGAAGATAATGACAACTCCAACTGAGAGGCCATTCACACCATTCATAATTATAGAACAGGATCACAGATCACAGTGGTTACAGAATGGGTGGGGGGTTGGGAGGTAAAGGTGAAAACCATTCGGTCAAGCCATTCCTTGCCAAGGCTCAATACTGGGTCTTAAAAGAAGTTCAAACACCTATATTTATCTATCACTTTAGTAAGAGTGGATTTGACAACTCCTTTCATTAATTTAAATGCAATTTAAAACAGCTGATCCCAAGTAATTATTTAACTAAGGTTTTAAAACTACTCACTACAGTTTCCTTTAAAATCGAGTTCTCTATAATCATTTCACAGTACACTAAAATGGTATGTTACAACAAATCATGGTTATACTTGTCCCTTAATGATGAAAGGACAATTCTAACTAAAAAACCTTGTATTCTTACTACTTCACCAAGACACTATCAATATATCTTTGCTCCATCAAGTAAACATTTTAGACTAACAGAATAGAAATAAACTAATCATAGTCACATTCTTGGAGTTCATTCTAGTAAATCTTATCCCCACCCAAACAAATGCCCATCAATTTGAACCAGAAGTGAAATATCCGTTTCAAGCATCCAAAACTTTGCTTTGTTCAAACTAACACTGTATTTAAAAATTGCATTCTTATTTTACTCATTTTGTTTATTAAGAGTGCTAAAATTTAGCTAGAATAATTCAGGACTATGACAAATTACTACTATAAACTGTGTACTAAATAAGCAAAAGTATTCCTTGTAAAGAAAAATGAAAACCAGAAAAAGCGCTGATGCAAATCTCCTTTTACATAAGTTAGTGATAATAAACCAGTCTACAATGGAATATCAATAACTTTTGATAGCTAGTTTTATTGAGAGATGATGTCAGAACTCAAGTGCCACATAACTAAAAACAAGAGGGATGAAAGTCTCTACCAGCTACTGTCATTTTTTCCTATTATACGGCACTGAAGCATCTAGGGTTTGGTTTTTGGAACATTTTGGCAAGCATGGGTGTCCCTCTTTCATTTCCATTGCAACTCACTGTGAAAGATTTTTTAACAGTGATGGAATGCTGATCCCACAACAGAAAACCATTATTTTTATTCTAGTTAATAAAAACTTGGAGTTTTTTTTATTTTTATTTTTTTAGTAATTTCTTTCACTGTCGCTAATAGTCTTATGATAATAATCATAGTATATAATCTGACACAAGTGCTCTTAAAGAAATTTCTGGTAAAGGACTGCAGCTTCTGTGGGAGGTAACTGTCGGAATTATCTTAAACCACTACCTGTCTTCAGCTACAATAGAAAAGGCCTTTAATCAAAATAATCCTTTTTTCAAAAGAACAACTTTTTTCCTTCTGCAATTCACTCATCTTAAAAGAGCACTATAGCTTTTGTGCATAACTTAATTCATTCTTCAAGACAAGTACAAAATTTGTCACTGACATTTAGCGCCAGCCGTAGGCAATGGATAAAATAAACTAGTTAGCAATTTAACCTGTAAAAAAACAGAGTGGGATGAACAATTTTCTGCCATCAAAGCAAATGGCTAACATTTAGCAGGATTTTATTTTTATTTTTCAGCCCATCCCATCTTCAAGAAGAAAGAAGTCAGGCTAACATTTTTTCAGGGTCCTAAATCTTCCTCTCAGCCTATTCCTTTAATGGTTTCAAGTAAATGACTATCCAGAGGATAATTAGGCACTGTGCTGTCGCATCGTGTCAGGTCACAGCTGGATTTAGTCAGCATTAACCTTTGGGGAGAATTGGAATATCAGTATCATTTAAAATTAAAGACGTGTAAGCAGGCATTTCTGGAGATGTTAGAAAAGTAATTGTCTGTAAATTGTTTGACCTTGAGATTTAATTGCATGCACAACACACATTCCAGCAAGAGCCCTGGACTGTCTTCATTCTTTTACCTCCAAACCTCACTCCACAGAGCCCATTAGGCTACCTGTGGCTTTTTTAGTAAAATATTAAAGATTTTGGCCTTCGATTTAAAACAAAAGCTTTGAAGCATTGTTCCATAGACTAAAAATTTAAAGCAAATATGCTTATCAATCAGAATACCAATTTTACTATATATTTTTTAAATGCACACATAGTTATGTTTGAAGGCTAAGTTTAAATCTCACCCACCCCCATTCTTTTCTGCTAGCAAGTTTGCATATTTTGCCTTATTCCCTTTTACCCTAATGAGACAGCTTATGCTTTCAAAGTCCCTCAAGCTAGGCAAATCTCTCCACCACTTCCACTGTTAATAATGAAACTTTGTAATTATACAAATCCAAGGTGGCCAATCAGCTTTCCAGGCTGAGCCTTCGGGTACCTCATAAATTATTCATGTGACACTTGGGCCTGTGAACTCACTTGCTCATATTAGAAGCCTAATTAATATTTAATCACACATGCAGAGGGCACTTGGAGCTGCACTGTCCCTGAAAGAAGGGTAAATATAAATGTGCATATGCCTTGATGCAAATCTCATTCAGTATCAAAAGGAAGTGTCTACTGGCATACGGAAGGGACCATGAAACACACTAGGTGCCTTCCAGTATGATTCACACCCCACTAAGCCTACCAGGCACTGTGCAGGGCCCTGAATAAAGGAAGTTGAAATCCCTATCCCCCAGGGCACCCACAAATCCTTTCTGGTTTGAAACCAAGAGATTTCAAAGCCTTTGACAGGTAAATATTGCCTTTTCAAATTCCAAACAGAAAATAAAAAATTGAAACATAGTTATCCAGCAGTCTAGAAACGAATGATACATATCCACATTCTCAAAGGACATTTGGCCTTGGATAGGATTCATTTTATTTCTTCAGAGGCAGCAGTACTGTTAAGAAACATACAGCATACCTCAGTAACCTTTCCTGAGATTTCACTATTTTTTTCCCAGGAGAAAGGGCTACAGAAATAAGCCAAACATTATCTGTCTTGGCAGGCTTAAAGACAACTGCTATTTAGCAGAGTTATCTTACGCTGTACAAAGAAAAATAAAATACCTTCTTTCAAAGGGTGACTGGAGTAAAAGGCAGACCCATTGCTAGTTATGGCCCAGCAGGAGTCTGTGAGGTAAGAGGAGGAGTTACTGAGCACGAAGTATGATCGGGCTCCACAGCCACAGCTGCTGGATAGACCCAGCACTGCCACGCTCTGGGGATCTATACTCCCAGGTTACACAGCTTTAAAAGTACAGCCAGTGGCATGGTTTCCAAAGATCTCTTTAGTCTTGGATGACATCTCGATTTCGCCAGAAATGAATCTGTTGCTTTCCCCTGGCACGGCCATGCCACAATCATCACAGCCGACAACTCATTAAGAGTATCGATGAGGAGACAGAGTTTATAGTTCCTTGGGCATTTATATTGTGGTAGCCCCAACATCTCATGAGGTGGACATTTTAGCAGGCAAGTCAAGTGATGTGATGGCAATTCTTTTACCAAATGCAGAAATTGCAGAGTTACAGGGCCACCATTTAGATAGTTAACTAACAAAATACCTTATAACAACCCTAGGAAATGGTACCACTGGTCACTCTGTTATTTTATCTTATGACATAAATTAGGATGTGTTCAAATATGGTCTTGATAGCTTAGAGTCAGCATATTTAATAGAAATAATGTCTCCATGTGTCTACTAGGACTTGCACTAAACTTCCTTCTTCCTGGTCAATAGGACACACTCTTAAAGATTTACAGAACATCTATGATGAAATCCTGTTGCCTTCACCCTGGGTTGTCTCAAATACCCACCTAATCTCCTGCGCTTCTAGAAGGCACCCACTACTGAGGATCCTTTTTCCTGGGTTACACAGGGTGCTGATTGATTCTAATTCTTTACCCATCTGGAAATTTGTGTAGAAATTGTGAATAGATATAAACCATATAGACCTATGAGGAGTATATCTTAAATGACATAAGACAAATAACCACTGATTTTTAAATGACAACGAATTTGGAGTCCCTAAAATCTGAGTTCAAATTTCAGCTCTCTTTATTGCTATGGCTTTAAGCAAGATATACACTCTCATCAAGCTCAGTTTTGTCACATGACTTTGTTAACACCTACATAATAGAGTAAGAGAACATATGTAAAGCATTCATTAAAGTGCCCAGCATGCAAACGGTGCTTAAAAATGCTAGATAATATGTAGTTATCAGGACACTCAATTCATCCAATCATTCATTCATTCTTACCCCAATCTCTGCTAGTTGTAATAGGTTATTATACAACAATAACTACAAGCCATGGTACCTATTTATCTTCAAGAGAATGAGGAATTACTCCTTTAGCTCAGTTTTTAGCACAATCCTGATGAGACCCATTTCTTTTACGAGTTGCACTATAGTTATTATCAGCAAATAAAAACAAGAGGGTTCATAGCCAAATGTTTCTATACTAGTTTAGAAAATAACTCACACCATCCACAGCCTGACTATTAGCAAATCTTGTTCATCACTTGTCATAAGCTGACAATCAGTAGGAACTAACTCTAGGAAGTTCAGTTTGGACTAGGCCAAATCATAGACTCTGGTGTGCCAAGCTCAGGGCGAGATTTTTCTGGGGGTTAAGAGCAGCGAGAGGAATGTAAGTAGAGTACATGCAAATATACCTCCTGGACCCCAGATCTGCTTTGGCAAAAGCTTGAAAAATGGCAAAGATGTAGAATTAAACAATCCTAGGTGACCACCAATTCCTGGCTATGGATCTAATTGAAAGACTAATTTATACTGTAGAACGGTGAGCTGAGACTGTGCAAATACTTTCTGCCTCAGTGAGGACTGCCTCTGAAAGAGGGAGAGACTGAGCCTGCAGGTGGTAGGGGAGCATGGAGTATGGAAAACAGTGAACTCAACTTTGAAAAGCTACAGATGGCAAGGAGAACAAAGGCAGAATAATTGGGAGGTGGACTATAAAAGAACATTCCCACCAATTTAACAATATTCAAATAATTTAAAAAAATAGATACCCACAATTAGACAGGCCTCTAACAAATCCCTGTGGAAGGACTATTATTTAGCAAATGAGTGAAATTATCCAAACTGCCACTATATGGCAGACTGGCATCAAGTGGTCACATACTTGATAGGCATAAAGCGAAAATTCCCAGTCAAAATTAAATTTTACTTCCATGTTTACCTCTAGTATTATCTTTGACTCTATAAGGACAATCCTTATGATATATCATAGGCATTACATGTGGTTATTGATATTCTATCTCCTGCTCTATTCCATAGACCCTGAATCAGCATTTGTCAAAAATTGGTTCAGGGACAACAGATATCAGAATCCCCTGAGGCTAGCAGCTGAAGCTTGTACAGTTTGGTGAACTCATTTTAGAGAAACAAATACAAGATTATGAATCAAAGTTAGAAACAAATATGAATATTTAGCATAAGAAATCACAACAAATTACTGAAGCCTTGAAAACTGAGGGTCACTTTAGGAAATTGATCCACAGTGCTTGTATAGAAATGGTTCCTGGTAAAAACCTGGCTCCCCAACTCTACCCAGAATACTCTACAACTTCTAGCAACTTCCAGAATTCACAGAGCCAGTGAAGTGAGAAGCCCTGTCAATTAAGCCCTGTTAGCTTCACAGTGAACTGCCTCTGTCTGAAGTAATTGTTAGAAATGGAGATGCCCAGACCTTTCCAAAATCCCTAAATCAGATCTTGTGTGTATGGACTCGGGAATCTCCATGTCCACACATGCAACTCTGAGGACCATTGCCCTAGATAATAATAAAGTACCTGAGGTCAAGACTTTTATCTACCCATACTGTTCTCTTTGCATCTCCAAGTTCCCTTTCCATATTCCTAGCTCACAGCAGGTATTTGATAAGTATGTTGAATTACAAAGTTAAATGTTGATGTGTTTTACCAGCCTAACAAGTTACTTGAAGGCAAGTACTAGCTATGTATTTCTCTAAATCACTTTAGCAGTTAGAACCATGTTCTGCACATACTAGGCCCTCAAGAAACAGTGGAATAAACTGCTGTAAAAGCATGAAATTTAGAAAACTCCACCAACTTGTAGGAAAAAAAAAGGACTGTGTGATGATAAGAAAGGGTATCCCTCTTCTGGGGAGAAAAAAAGGATTGCCAAAGCACATACAAGTTTGAAAATCTCAAGCATTGTGCAGTTACACATGCATCTTTTCACTCTCCTGTGTTTATTGACACCATCGGTGACAACATTTAAGAGACTGTATGTGGATAATGAGGAACACACTGATACCTATTGTACAGCTCAAACATCACAAGCCTCCCAAGCTATGTGATAAGGAGGACAGTTACGTAAAGAGCAAAGTGGGCTGTGAAGACCTGGAGAGCAGCAACTCCTCCGCTCCTCCCAGGAGTAACCATGCGGGAATCAGCCCCATGGGGCCAAATTTCTCAGGAAAAGCTGAAAATCCAAATTACTATGAGAAATCTCTTAATTTTTAAATGCTATTAAGAACTAATGCAGAATTTTAAAAGGCACTGAGTTGACCAAACAAAACATGTCTACAGACCATCATGATATAGTCTCTAACACAGGGAGCATTCATAGACAACAGTGAAGTTAGAAACAAATACCCACACCACAGTCTCATAGTATGATAGCTCCCTAATCTGACTGTGGCCTTATCAATAACACTTCCTATATATCCATCTTTGAGCACAATGCCAGAATATTTGATTCACTGCTGAATCCCTAGCACCTAGTACTCTGCCTGGCATTAATTGAAGCACAACACACAGTTGTTGAATGAATAAATGGAGTAAGCTTCTTTAACCTCATAGATGAAATTCAAAACCATATTACTGGGTGAACGAGGCAAACCTAAAAGAATATACACAGGATATGGTATCACTAGTTCAAGTTTAAAATATATAACACAATATTAAATATAGTCTATAGATTCATGTATATATAGAAAAAATAAAGATATGCACAAACATGATTAAGACAAATTTAGAATAGACAAATTTTAGAATAGAATCAAGAAAAGGATATCAGGATTGTGGAGACATACAAAGAAGACTTTATATTTGTAATTTTTCTTTCTTAAGTTGGGTTATGGGTACATAGTGTCAATTACATTCTTAACTTTTTGAATTACTGAAATACTTCATAACAATATTTAAATAAACTTTTGATTTTGGAATAATTTTAAATGTATGAAAAAGTTGCAAACAGTACAGCGAGCTCCTATATACTCTTCACCCAGTTTTCCCCATCTTATATTAGTTAACATCTTATATTAGTATGATACACTTGTCAAAAAAAAGCTAACACTGGTGCATTACTACTAGCCAAACTCTAGGCTTCAATTGCCTTTCACCATATTTTCCATAAATGTCTTATTTCTGCTCCAGGATCCAAAGTAGGGGACCACAATGTATTTAGTTGTTATGTCTCCCCAGTCTCTTCTGGTCTGTAATAGTTTCTTAGTCTCTCCTTGTTTTTCATGACTTTCACAGTCTAAAGCAGTACCAGACAAACATCCTAAAATGTTTCCTACAGGACATTTCTGTGGTTTCTCTTATGTTTAGATTGGGATTACAGATGTTTGGAAAGGAAACAAGAGAAGTGAAGTGCCCTTCTCATCACATCACATCAGGGGTTCATGTTATCCACATGGACATCATTGTTGATGTTAATTTTCATCATTTGGTTAAGATGGTGCTTGCCAGGATTCTCCACTGTAAAGTTAACTGTCTTCCCTTTCCTTGCTCTATTCTTAGGAAATGAGTCACTAAGTCTAGTTCACTCTCAAGAGGAAAGAGTGTATGAGGCAAAGGGGGCAGAATTAAGTTCCACCTCTTGCAGAGGGAAGTATCTGCACATAGGTAATAATTTTTTGAAAAAGAAAATTGAGTGTAGCATAACAAGAGAACAGGAGACATAAAAAGTGAGAATTATACTCCCAGAAACATCCAAGGCTTTTCTGTGACCTGTGGAGACAAGAGCATCTCCTATTCTTAGGATAAATATATGTGCACGATCAAAATGTCAAAACAGTCTCTTCTGGGAGTTATTTCTTTCTTTAATTGTTCAAAGAATAACCAAATTTTCTAACAAGTAACCATTCTCTAGGCCTAGATACTAATACCTGCTTTAATAGAAATGTAATAGTTGTTCTATTTAAAGGAAATATTTCTTTGCAAGCATTTGACTACCTATTATATTCAAGAGAATGGACTGGCACTGTGAAAATTTTCTTCTAAAATATGCACAATATTTAGTACTTGCCCACCAAGGAGGTTACAATCTGGTATAGGGGGAGAGGGGTTAGATAGTTTCAAGACAAGTGCCCACATAACAATAGCCCAAGTCACAATGGGTTTATTGCCATGAGAGAAATACTAATTCAGTCGTATATGGATTCAGAAGAGGAAAAGATGGAATACAAGTGAGAGGTACCTAATGAGATTGTGCTTGCTGTGTATCACCTCTAGGAAATTCTCCTTATCTTTTTTAGAGAGGCACAATAACTGAGATCTGGTGTCTTGATCAATTTACAATCTGTAGAAGACACCCATGAAAAACAAAACCAGCATTGCTATAAATACAATCAATGCCAGAGTACAGTGTAGAAAGTAGAAAACTACAAAATTACTTTTAAGAAAGAAATAAGGAGGGGTGCCTGAGTGGCTCAGTCAGTTAAGTGTCTGCCTTCAGCTCAGGTCATGATCTCAGGGTCCTGGGATCGAACCCCACATTGGGCTCTCTGCTCAGCAGGGGGCCTGCTTCTCCCTCTGCCTTCCACTCCCCCTGCTTGTGTTCTCTGTCTCTCTCTGTCATACGTCAAATAAATAAATAAAATCGAAAGAAAGGAAGGAAGAATTATAATCTTCACTGCCTGCTCAAAAAACACTGGAATGACTCCTATTTGTTAATGTATCAATCCTCTCCTTGACTCTGTGCCAGCTTGCATTATCATACTTCTCCAGTCTTATTTCTCACCAGTTTCAACATGGCCCAACTGTTTCCATTAATTCAACCACTTACTCTACTTTGCTCACAATTTCCAAAATGGGGTCTCCAGACCTTATATATTAGCCAAGAGATCCTTTTCATTGTGAACCATTTACACCCAATTCAGATAAACTCAAGCAAAACAAAACACACACACACACACACACACACACACTAAAACAAAAAAAAACGAAAAAACAGTGGAGGGACATGGTAATTGGCTCACATAACTGAAAATTCAGGGCAACTTCAAGACACTGGCTGTGACTATTGGCTCTGATTTCCTCTCTGGATGCTTCATTTTCAGGCAGACTTTCCATTTATGGTGGTTTCTGGCTGTCCTGAGAGCACATCCTCACAGACTAGTAACTTCAGCAGAAAGAATTCTGATTTTTCCCAATAATTCCAATCAAAACCCCAGAGTTGAATCTCATTGGACTGACAGGTCACACGTCCATCTTTGAAAAAAAAAAAAAAAAACTGTGGTCAGGAGAAGAATATGCTAATTGGCTAGACCTGGATCACATGCTCACCCTTGACTTTGTGAAAAGAAAGGTAGCAGTTACATTGAAACCATCAGGACTGACAGGGGAGTGGTGGTTCTCCAGAATAAAATATGTTTATTTTTGAAATCATAAGAAGGCAGAATGAGTACCCAGTGGGTAAAAACCGTCGTATTTTCTTATCCTGTCTGTGTCATTTCCCCAAGTAGAATTCACTCATTTTTCTCACTTATCTCCTTGGACTGTTCACATTTCTGCTGTTCTTCATAATGTTTTCTCATGAAATTTGTCACCTACTATGGTGCCTGAAAAAGTTTTACTTCTCTTTCAATAGCTTGTTTATATGCCCTCTCTTTTGTTAAAATTTCCACTGATGTTCCAGTCATGTAATTGCTTTATGATTCCATAGATCACATGTTCGTCCATTTGGTAACCATCCACCATCCTCCATTCCACCATAATAAGGTAATTTGTATAATATAAATTCTCTGAGGGCAGAGAAGTTACCATTCCCATCTTTGTTTCACTTGTCCTGAGCAAGGTGTCATATGCAAAGGAGTCATTTGATAAACATTTGTTAGACACACCCAAATGCTTTCTCCTCAAACCTCTTCCCATATTAATTCTTTCTCACTTTGATCAGCCATTTATTGGGAATCCTTTTCCTATTTAGATATGCTATTGATACTGTTGCTTCTGCCAGGCTCTAAGTCTGACAGAATCTACCTGATCTTCACCAATGGGTTTGGCTTTGTTCCAGTCTTTAGAGACTAGAGGCCAATACTGAATTGAGATGGAGGAATTTGAAGCACTCCAACCAAACACCCAGAGAACTACATTAACTAGTCCCAGTTCCTCTTCTGACCAAACTTCTGCCTTGGTGACCCACCTGGCACCCATTTCCTCTAGAACTGATTCTAGATATAAGCTATGGAATAAGGGGTTGGTATGCATTATAAACAGAGCAAGTTTTTAGAGTCAAAAGATTGGTGACTTCACATAAATTACTTAATATGAGTCTTGTTTGTTTATCTATGAAGAGAGATTTTTTAAATGCTAACTTCACAGAGTTTTCTCAAGTATAAAATAACAAACACAAAGAGCCTGGCATAACAGCTGATATATAGCATGTAACAAATGTTCCCAGTCTGTGCTAGAAGTCAATGGACCAGCTAACCTGCCTCCCTTTTACCTCTATAAAATCTTCCCATCAAGGAATCTTGCAGATATATGCTCACTTAAATGACCCAATATCATATTAGATAATTGAAAATTTAGTTGCTATAATCCAAGAATTTTCTGAAAAGTCCAATGGAACGAGATTTCTTCTGCAGAACCCAAGCCCAAGTACAAGTCTATTCCCTAAATTGACTGAGCCTATAACTTCTTTCTTTATCCTAAAATCCTTACTAGTCAAGTCCTCAGAATTGAATAAAGAGGGCCCCATTTTATCCTGCAATTACAAAGCCTGCATAACTGCTTTCTCTAAGCCCCAGAGCCTGGGATTCATGTCTTGCTCAGATCCATGCTTTGCTCAATTCATAAGCAGAATTATATGGGCTGAAACCAATGCCAAGTTCCATTAACCAGAACCACATGAACAGGTGCAAATAAAGAACTCAAAGACTTCCTTAAATATTCTTGGGGTAAATATTAGGGTGTTAAGGAGACAGGGAGGGAAAAAGTCAGGAAACCCATCATTTAATTATTGTTTTACTTCTTATGGTAAAAAATGGTGAACACAAAGAGCTACTATTGCCTATTGTTCCCAGGAAAAAAGAAACTTCCTTCCGAAGGGTACAATGTAGAGGAGGAGGTAAAGGAGTAACTTTAAAATGGAGAAATCTGACGAACAGTGCCTCAGCCAGGTAACAGATTTTAGTATTAGCAATGATGTCATATTGAGAGCATATACCCTTAACATGTATGATAAGAAGGATCTTTATACTTACTTTTATGATCATAGTCTCAAAAACCCATGACCTCAGTTTAATCATGAGAAAAACATCTGACAAATTCCAATGGAGGGATAGTCTATAAAATACCAAACCAGTACTATTCAAAACTGTCAAGGTCATCAAAAACAAAGAAATGTCAGAGAAACTGTCACAGTCTAGAGAAGCCTGACACATAACAATTAAATGTAATGTGGTATCTATCCGAGATGGGATCCCAGAACAGAAAAAAGGACATTAGATTAAAAAAAAAAATTGAAATAAAGTATGAAGTTTAGTTAATGCATCACTATTAGTTTATTAGTTTGACAAATGTACCATACTAATGTAATGAATGTTAACAATAAGGAAAACTGAGTGTAGGGTATCTAGTAACTCTCTATACTACCTTTATAACTTTTCCATAAATCTAAAACTATTCAAAATAAGGACTGTATTGTTTTAATCTGCCTACTGAATTTTAAGAAAAAGAAATTATTACCTAGACAGATATAGTGAAAGCATAGAACACCAAAGGTAAAGAGAAGATCTTAAAAGCAGCCAAAGAGAAAAGATAAATTTTAAAGGATATCAGCTTACTTCTCCTCAGCATAATGGAAGCCAGAAAACAGCAAATAATATTTTCAAAGTGCTTAGACAAAATAACTTCAACTTAGAATTATATGCCCAGAAAAAAATTATTTTAAAATAAAAAAAAAGCGAAAGAAAAACAATTTTAGAGAAATTAAGATGTGAGAGGGCGCCTGGGTGGCTCAGTTGGTTAAGCGACTGCCTTCAGCTCAGGTCATGATCCTGGAGTCCCTGGATCAAGTCCCACATCGGGCTCCCTGCTCGGCAGGGAGTCTGCTTCTCCCTCTGACCCTAACCCCTCTCATGTGCTCTCTCTCATTCTCTCTCTCTCTCAAATAAATAAAATCTTTATAAAAAAAAAAAAGAAATTAAGATGTGAGAATTTACCATCTACTGACTCACACTAAAGGAAATCATAAAGGATATTCATGGGACAGAAGAAAAATAAGTGCAGATAAAAGATCTGAGATGCAAGAAGGAATGACAAGCAAAGAAAATTCAAATATAGACAAATAGAAAATTAAGGACTACCAGAAACAATAATAAAGATACCTAATTTTCATTATCAAAAAATATTGAAATTAAAATGCCTATAACAGGAGGGGTAACAATAGTAAATTTTTCTTTGGGTATTACATAAAGAAGGCAAACATACTGTTTAAATTTAGACTTAAATTAAATATCTCTATCCCTATTATTAGGGAAATCATTAAAAGAGTAGAAAGAGAATTTATGATTGCCAAACTAGTCAAGGGGGAAATTCTGAATGACAAAAAAAAGTTTAATTATTCAAAAGGAAGGGAAAAAAAGAGAAACAAAAAGAAGTGTAGAAAAAAAGCAGAATAAATAGACAACATAAAATAAAATGGTAAAGGGGCGCCTGGGTGGCTCAGTTGGTTAAGCGACTGCCTTCGGCTCAGGTCATGATCCCAGGGTCCTGGGATCGAGTCCCACATCGGGTTCCCGGCTCAGCGGGGAGCCTGCTTCTCCCTCTGACCCTCTCCTCTCTCATGCTGTTTCTATCTCGCTCGCTCTCCAATAAATAAATAAATAAAATCTTTAAAAAAAATAAAAATAAAAATAAAAAAATAAAATGGTAAAAATGAATTGTAATATATCAGTCATTATTAATAATAATTAGTAAACTCTCTGGATAAAAGACAACAATATTCAGATAGGATCAAAAACAAAAATAAGGGGCACCTGGGTGGCTCAGTTGGTTAAGCATCTGCTTTCAGCTCAGGTCATGATCCCAGGGTCCTGGGATCGAGTCCCATGTCAGGCTCCCTGCTCAGGGTGGGAGTCTGTTTCTCCCTCTCCTCCTCATCTCGCTCATGCTCTCTGTCACTATCTTTGTCTCTATCTCAAATAAATAAATAAAATCTTAAAAAAAACAATCTAGCTGTACTAACTTCTCAAGACACACTAAACAAAGTCATAGAAACATTGAAAGTACATGTAATTGAAAAATACAACATGTGTTTTAGGAGTCTGTAAAATTAGCTTGAAGGACTCACAGGACTCAACACATAGTCATACTCATGGCTAGGGTTTATTACATTAAAAAGACACAAAGCAAAATCAGCAAAGGGAAGTCCAGAGAAAGTCAAATATATAAGCTTCCAAGAGTCCTCTCCCAGTGGAGTCACATAGGGCATGCTTAATTCCCAAAGCAATGAATTGTAACAGAATTTGTTAAATGTTGTCTGCTAGAGAACCTTATAAGAGACTCGGTACCCAGGGATTTAACTGGAAGCTGGTCATGGCCAAGCTTCTCAAAAATTGACCCACAGATTCAATAAAATTCCAATCAAAGTTTATATAGATTTTTTCATTGAATTTGACAATCTGATTCTAAAAGTTATACAGAATATCAAAGAGCCAAGAATAACCTAAATATTCCAGAAAAAAGAAGAACAAGGTCAGGAAAATTGTTTTACCAGTTACGTAGAATTACTTTAAACCTATAGCTAATACAATGTATTGGCACAGAAACAGACAAGTTAATCAATAATGGATAAGAATAAAGAGCCCAGAACATATAAGGAAGTGTGATTTGGGATGGATCTGGCTTCACAAGATCATCACTTGAATAAATCGTACTGGAATAGTTGGTTTTACATATGAAATGGAAAAAAAAAAAAAAGAATTGTTACCGATCACTAAACACAAAAATCAATTCCAGATGGATTAAATAATTAAATGAAGAAGACAAAATTTTAAACCATTTCAAATAAAATATAGGAGAACATTTATAAAATTTCAGAGTAGGGAATAATTTCTTATACAACATGCAAAAAGTATAATTCATAAAAGAAACAATAATCCTCAATGGTAAAATCAAGAACTACTACTCATCAAAAATTACTGTAAAGAGAGAATGTTAAGCAACAATTAATGGGAAATACTTGTGGAATATTTAACCAACAAAATACTAGTATGAAGGGAAAAATCTCCTTTGAATAAATTTAAAATAATTTTAAAATCCCATAGAAAAACTGGCAAAGGCATAAGTATGAATGTAAAAGAAAAACAAATACTAATTGTGTTATTTGAATATATATGTTATCTCATATGTACATATGAAAATTATCCCTAAATGTAAATTAAAATAATGCAATATGATTTTATGCACATCAAATTGGGAAAAAATTAGTAGTCTAACAATAGCATACTTTCATGAGGTTGTTGATTTATAGGTAGTTTCATATGATGCTGGAGGGTACAACTACTCTGAAAAATTATTGGTACTGCCTCGTAAAGTTAAAGACATACATTCCTTATGATCCAAAATCTACTTCCAGTGAAATATTTCAAGAACTGCATCTTGAAACATACATGTGAATGTTCGTAGCAGCAACTGTTAATATATGCCCCCCCCCCAAAAATCCACTGATAGTTAAATGTATGAAAAATGAATTTGGGGACGCCTGGGTGGCTCAGTCAGTTAAGATCTGCCTTTGGCTCAGGTCATGATCCCAGGGTCCTGGGATCGAGTCCCACATCAGGCTCCTTGCTCAGCGGGGAGCCTGCTTCTCCCTCTGCTGCTGCTCCCGCTGCTTGGGCACTCTCTCTCACTCTCTCTCTCTCTGGCAAATTAATAAAATCTTAAAAAATAATAAAGAAAAATGAATTTGGTTTATCCATGCAATGAAATACTCTACAGCAGAGAAAACAAAGTACAATTATAATATCAATATGGATGGATATCACATCATATATTAAATGAAAAGAACAGCTCACATTAGAACACATAAAGTATAATTCCCTTTACAAAGAACAAAGCTAAAAGTTACACTGCTTTAGAGGTATATGTATATGTGTGTGTGTGTGTGTGCTAAAACTATAAATATACAGCAGGGCTTCAAATTGTACAATGTTTTAATGTTCTGGGAACAGCGGGGAAACTAGTGTGGTGCCTTGGAGGAACAGCAAAAACAACTGAGTAGCTGGAAACGTCTGAACCCAGCAAAGAGTGACAGGAAATAAAGTAAGAGAGAGAGGGAGGTCAATGGACATGCAAAGCCAAGGGAAAGGTTAGAATGTTCTTCTGAGTATAAAGAGAAGCCTCTGGAGGGTTTTGAGTTGGGAGTGGTGTGATTTGATGTTTGTTTTTAAATATTCACTCTGGCTGTATGTGAAATACAACTTCATAGGAGTAAAAACTCTGGAGGCCAGTTAGGAGGCTATTTCAATAATATAGGCAGAAGATAAAGATGTCTTGGACAAGAGTGATAGTGGAGGTAGTAAAAGGCGATCATATTTGGGGATTTATTTGAAGGCGATTATAGGGTTTGTGCCAAGGTTAAAAATCCAGGTTCAAAGATTATGTTTGGGGTTTTGAGCAAAGCAACTGGATGAATAGGGGTGCCATTTATTGAAGTGGACACTAGAAAAGCAAGTTTGGAAATGAGTGAAAATCAAGAACTCTGTTTAAGAAATGCTACCTTAATGGGTTCCTGTGTGGTTCAGTTGGTTAAGCATCCAGCTCTTAGTTTCAGCTCAGGTCATGATATCTGGGTCATGAGATCAAGCCCCATGTTGGGCTCTGCACTCAGAGCCGAGTCTGCTTAAGACTCTCTCTCTCCCTCAGGCCCCTCCCCCGCCAAAACAAATAAATCTTTAAAAAAAAAGAAAGAAAGAAATGCTACCTTAAGACACTTATCAGACAACCCAGTAGAGATCCCATGTATACAGTTGGATATGGATCTCAGAGGTGAGGTCAGGACATATGCCATTTCACTGACTCTATATTTTTTCATATTTTAATATCTTTGAAATTGAGGTGTGTTTTACAATCAATGTTGTCTTACAACGAGAATTGACAACATTTTTTTCTTTCTTAGTAGTCTATAAAATAATGATGTATCTTATCATCAATAGGATCTTAGATCCTTTGAATTATAGAATACTTGAAAGACATCAGCGTATAGAAGGCATTAGAGCCATGGAACTGTGAGATCACTCAGGAAGTAAGTATAAGTATAGGGGGGAAAAGATGGAAGAATGAGCCCTGGGGACAGAGCCCTGGGACACGTATAGACCTGGAAGAATAAGAGAGGCTGGCAAAGGAGAATTAAAAGGGTGCCCAGTGAATCAGGAACAAGAGTTAACAGCCAGCAGTGTCTTGAAAATAATAAAATTATTTCAAAAGGCAGGGAAGAAGAGATCTGTTGTGTCAGATACAGCTGAGAAAAATAAAAGACAATGAAGGTTGAGAATGAAGAAGAAAGAAAGGAGAATGAGACACTAGTTTTCTAACTCAGAGTGGCTCAGAAAAATGGCAGGGACAAAAGCCTGATGGGGATGGAAGAAAAAAAGTGGGGGGGAAGGAAATCAAGTAGAGCCAATGGTTTCTTTAAGTCATTTAGTATATTTTCTGTGTTTTTGTATCCCAACTAGAATAGAATATTCTTTAAAGCAGGGATCTTTGTTTTGCTTTGTTTGTTTGTTTATATTCTAAGAGCCTAATATAATACCAGATGCTCCATAAATATCTGTCACACTGAACTCTTTTCAGTTTTGCTGTAAGATAGAGCAGAGAAATGGAGCAATAGTGAATTTTAATGGTCTTTTATGTAGAGAATGAGTGGCATCTGGTAGCTTTTTACCACAAAAGACAACCAGCAAACAGAAATTATTGTAGGGCAGGTTTGAGCTCAAAATAAGCAAGAACATAAGAGGAGGCTGCCTTTTGCAGAGAGGTAGTAAGGGTACTATCATTAGCTAAAACAGACAATAAGCTATAAAATAGTACCAGAGAATGCAGAATTTTTAGAGAGGATTAAGGAATTATTGGACAGAAAGTTGAACGGAAGTGCCTTCTAACTTTAAAATTTTTCTTTTCAGAGTCACTGTAATTTTTAAGTCTGAGATTCATCTCATACTTTCACCTGGGGCATTCTGAGCCATTCTGAGCATTCTGTTAGGAAATACAAATGTATAAAATTGAAGTCCAAGCAAAATACAATTTTAAAGGTAACTGTGAATTGAAAAATAATTTTATGCATTTCAACACCGATTTTAGTAATGTATGCCCAATTGTGCCATTGCATTAACATACATAATTGAGCTTTCTCTAAAATCAAAAGAAAAAAAGAAAAGAAAAAAATGAAAAGAGGCATTTGATTATATTCAAATAATTCTACAACTGAATTGCATCTGTTTGTAATATCTCCCAGTCTTTATTGCATGAGACTTGTAACTGTTTCAGAGACAAATCAATTATATTACAAAAACTTTTGCTACTATTCCAGTAGTTCTTTGAGTAAGTGGCAAAATCCCAGAACTGGACTTCAATAGTAATCTATTTAATCCTACGTCTGAAGAAGTCAGAATCATTTCCGGGAGCTATTCATTAAATTTTGAGTGTCTGGAGAGATCTCATGAAGTTTTTCTTAAATATTATTAAATAAATGTAAATAACATTAATTTTCTAAGAAACCACATAAACAAAATGAAACTTTTCACATTATTAATATAAAGCACCATAAAAGTTATCAAACTGTCCTTGGATACTGAAATATGTCCTATAGCGTGTTGTGGCCAATCTGCTCAGAAATCCTTCTGCTGAATTTTTCTCTTCAGGCTGGCTGCAGAGCCAGGAATAGGTTAATGAAATGCATGCATGGAATGAAAAAACAAATTATAAGTCGTAATTCAGCCACTAAACCTTTGCAAGGCTGGGGGGAAATAGGAAAATAAAGCTAATCTTATTTCATTTTTCTTTATATACCAAAATGTCACCTCATAAATCCCATTTTCTGTTTCCATAAAGATTCTGTGTTAGAACTATTGTTTATTAAAAGTTCTGCTGCCATATGGATAACTTAAAAAAAAAAATCTCCCCCCAAACCTGTACTATGTGCAAATATCCAGCAATTTTACATTCATGGTCTAAAATTTTAATTTAAATTCCTTTCATTTCCTTACAAATCAACGTGGTGCACTATGTAAAGGAACTATGTAAATATCAGGACCTTGAACTTTAGTATAAGAACTTCTCTCAAAATATATTTATATGAACCACAAACAATTCAGAAAATTTTCCTACTAAAATCATGCTTCTAGCTAACAGTATTTTGGGTTTTTTTGGAACATCTTTGAAGCCTCATAGACTGGCTTACATTTTCAGTCTAGCAGATTAATAATGTACTATAAAGTGTGAAGCTGCCATCATAAAATAAATTTGGAACATATACAAGCTCCTATATTAAAATATCAGGGGCTATGTTAAGGAAATGAATTAAAGTACATCATCTATAACTCTAAATATACAAACAGCAACATGAGGATACCTAGCTAAAAACAATCCACTTCGAAATGAATACTAAAAGACAAGATATATAAACTGTGCAGTATTTGTAATTTTAACATAGTATGCACTTTTTATTTTAAACCAAAATAATAACTCTAAGAAAGAAACACTAAAACAACCAATACCAATTCTACAGAAATATGAGGTCTAAATCACTAAAAACAAATTAAAGTCTAAAATAGAGCCAACACATTCACATGTTTCTCTTTAAAAATATCTTATTTTCTTTTCCTAGTGATTTATTGAGTAAAACTCCTGAAGCCTCAAACACTGGCCCTTCATTTTCAGCTTACATTTTAAGAATATGAGAAGAATTTGATGTTACCAAATTTTTCATCTAAATCTTTGCAAAAGGCTGCTCTTCTCTGACCTAATAATGATAGGTCAGATCCTGCTTTTGCGTCTACTTAAAAATTCAGAAACAGTCCACTCAGAACATATAAATAAATTTCTTTAAAAACATACTAGCTCTTTCAAAATATGCCTTCTAATATTTACACTGTAAAGTACAAGCTCTTTAATATGCACAACTTCCAACAAAAAAACCACAAGTTTTGAAAAAATCTCTCAGTTGTGTCAGATTCCTTAAGAGCTTTCCACAGAAGGCTCCAGGTTCCTATCATGGAGTTTAAAGAGTGGTTTAGTTGTAAGAACTTTAATACTAACATCCTTAGAACTCAGTGAAAGACAATGGACATATTGTAAGAAAAAACTCCATTCATCTTTATTTATGTATTAGGTAATTATTCCGCTTGAAGCCTAAGAGGTTTATTTTTAAACTTCTGAGGATAGAAGAATAGCAGGTTTGCAGATCATTTAGGGAAAAAAAATACATATTTTAACACAATCACATAAATGGCCTTAGTTTAAATTTTCCTACTGTGCTGTTAAGCACCTTCATATTAATAAGCAAATGCATATAATGAAAAGAAGCTGTCCACAGCAGCAGTTAAAGTATCATTTGGTTGCTGTACTGCAGCAAATATAGAGTTTGTATAAAGCGCTATTAGGCTTTCAAAAAATAGTAACTTGAATTCTAAAGGAAGGCCAAAGGTCACTTACCTCTCCATATAAACCTAACTCAAATTCTAAGAAAAGGCTAAAAAGATCTCTTCTACCTGTAAACCATCACTAGAAACATTTCTCATTTGTACGAAAGAAGACTTTTTGAAATACTGTTTTTGAATTCATCATTTCAAATCAGGGCCATGATAAATTTGGGGAGCAGGGAGGTAGAAGCCATGATGAAGAATGGAAAAACTGACTTATCTAACTTTCTTAGCCCCTGGTATTTGAGTCTAGAGTCTTTGAAAAAGTAACAAGGTAATTCCATATCATTTGCATACACTAAACTTTTTAAACTCAAGTTAAAAAAAAAAAAAAGCCCATCTAAATTGTATTTCTACCCTTAAAATTGTCATGACATATTTAAAAATCAGTCTTAAATATTACATACAATTGTCTGTCCTTATTTATCCAAAAAATGGCCTGTGTTATTTTTTCATATGTAAAAGCCCACATTTTTACAACCAATTTACCAGAAATTATGCTAAAATAAGTTTAAGTATTCTGTATTAGTAATGATGGTGTTAAGATAAATACCTGATAATTAGCAAATCAGTCTAAGTTGGAGGCGGGGGTGTTTGTTTTTTAATGTAGATAATTGACTACAGAATTAAGTACAAACTGAAAAAATAAGAAACACCTCACAGCTAACCGTGGCCCTTCCTAAATTTTATCTGCAGCAATCCAAATCCAAGAATCTCTAAATTAACCTTTAAGGAAAGGATTGTGTCTCAGTACAGAACTTGCAATACAGCAAAGAGGAAAAATGGAATTTTGAGTCAGATGACCTGGGACCGAGCCCTGGCTGGGTAAGAGTTAATCACTAAATTAAATGTTTAAGTTTCTTATCTGCAAAATGGGCCTAGCACCACTCGGCTCCCAGGCGATGCTAAAGTTAAATGAAATCATGTACTGCTGGGCAAATAATGGGTCAATCAATAACTATCTTCCTTCCTTTACAATATGAATATATTCTCTATTAGATACCTACTATTCTTTTTTGTTGTTTTAAATAGCATTTAAGAAAGAAGAATCTATACTTAAGTCACATTACAGTTTCTAAAAAGTAAAACCATCACCATCTTCAGAAACAGAAGAAAAACCCAGTTCATCCTATCTTTCAGATTGCAAAATGCATGTGGATGGCCTAAGGGACTTGAGGTCCTATTTTTCCCAGTTTTCTTACTTTTTACATTTCTTATTTTTATCCTAAGGCTCATTATTGTATTTCCTGGATCCCATTCATACACTTTCTATAGGACATTACTCCTGAAAACAGATGAAAAAGCAACAATTCCAACCTACAGTATTGAGATAAGTGGTCCATGTCTGAATACAACAGATGACTGGATTTTTAGCTATATTTATTTCTTAATTATTTTAAAATAAGTTATAAATATTAATGATACTTATAAAGAAATCAGAGTCAAAATGTTTTTATAAGGCCTATTTATAAGCCTAAAATTATTATACTTAAAATATAGATATGTTTTCCTCTTGCAGTCACAGTTATAATGTATTTTAAATATTCATTACAGAAATATATGAATGCCAAAATTAAAATAACCTAGTTAAAATTACCACCAAATTATATATATATTTTATACATATATGAAATATGTATAAAATACATATATATTTACAGCTATATAATCTGAGTATGTATTTCTTTTAGAAAGTCTTCAGTCTTAAGGCACTCCTTTTAAACTCTTTTTAAGATATTTCCATAATTAAGTTCCTACAATGTGTCACAAGACAAATATAAATTTCTATGATCTAAAATGGTCATAACATCTAAGTTTGAAAAACTTTTCACTACGTATGTTAATCACTTTTTGCACTTATAGTCAGGTCAATTCCAAACAATTACCACAATGGTTTATGACATTTTTTTCTCACATTTTGATGTCAAAGGGCTTTGTAAAAACACTATTTAGAAGTCTATTTTCTCTCTGGCTTAAATGTCATATCTCAGAATGGTTTTCTTTTATTTTCTAGAGCTCTATTTTTTTTCAACGAGAATAAGTATATAAAACTCCTTCCCAAAATTGTTTTAATTGAAATATTAGTATTTAAAAAAAGAGATGTAACAAAACCCATTTGGAATCCTTAAATGTGCACTGGCCATATTAATATTCCTAATATATATGCCATATCCTATTCTTCCTATGTATATTGGATATTTAAAGTAATTAGGAAGAGCACAAATTTCATTAAATATAAGTCATCCTTGCTTAATTCTTAAAAGGCAAACAATTTACTTCTTTTTAACTAAAAAGTAAATGTTTTATGATTACTCACTTGTTCACTATCTTTAATACAAAAAAATTAATGTGTGTAAACTTATTTTACTAGGTGATAGATAAAAACATATCAAAAGAGTATGAATTGTGTTTTCATTAGGAAATGTAAATAAAAATATTGAACTCCAAAAATTTTTTATTATAGATTCCTTTTAAATGTTTATTTTCTCTCTGAATTCAAAATGATTGACTTGAGCACAATATTAAGTAAAAAATAAAGCAGTCCTCCTGCCTGAAAGACTCCTGAATAAAAAGAAAATTATTTTTGGATTTTCCTCTTGATCAGATATGAAATATTCTGAAACGCCACCTCTATAATTTGATAAAAAGCTTGATATCCCCAAATGAAAATAGGACTCAGCACTTTCATTTTTCTGTCTCTAAAGGAACCTAGGTAAACTGATTTTTTTTTAAATGAAAATCTCAGGCATAAAGGTGGCAGTAATGAAGCAAGCTTAAATATGCGCTGACCTTTGAAATGAACTGCAATCCGCGTTGTTTGGCCACGGATCTGACTGTGTTACTGTCTCCATCTATTTCTAGCATGAAAGATGTGGGTGTTGGAGCTGCTCTGCTCTCTGGTGGATGTTGACAGCATGGCTGCAAACATACAGCAGCACCAAAAGAGACAGCTACACACCATGGAACAGAAAAATTAACCACACAGCCATCAGAGACAGAACTAAAGCATTGATCTATATTTTCTTTAAAACTTGCTAGCAAGGTAAACTATAAACATGTCTCCATTTTGTAAAAGCAATATATTTTGTGTTAGGAAGAGTATTGCTGTTAGGAGGAGACTGTGAATTGAAAATATACAAAATTATTCAATGATTTTATTTTTTTAAAGATTTATTTATTTACTTGAAAGAGAGAGAGAGGATGTACGCACGCAGAGAGAGAGGGAGAAGCAGACTCCCCACTGAACAGGAAGCCCAATTCGGGGCTCAATCCCAGAAACCTGGGATCATGACCTGAGCTGAAGGCAGAAAACCGACTAAGCCACCCAGGTGCCCCTATTCCATGATTTAAAAATCATTAAAAGTCTCATGGTTTTCTGAAAATGCACACATAGGAAAGAATACAGCCTCAAGAAACACACCTTTTGAATTAAATACATAGTGGGATTTTAAATAATTGCCAGTGTTCCCGTAGTGACATTTTCCTTTTTTTTTTTTAATTTTTTGCTTAGGATAACTACTTCATCAATAATTAGTTTATGTAATATTGAAGGACATTCCTTTTTTAAATAATTCCTAAGACTCATGAGAAACTTCAAAGTATTGCCTAGCGCAATCTCCTTTAACAGTGGACTATCTAAAGGTCTGTGTCTCAGCTTCGTCAGCTATCATTTAGTCTGCCTCTAAAAAACCACTTTTAAAAAAATGAGACAATGCATGCAAATAACTTTAAAGAATAATAAAGGTACAACAATTTGCAACATCAAAATTAAGCTAAGCAAAATCTATACTCTTTCACATTCTATTCCATAACCTATAAGCACTTTTAGGTGAAGCCAAAATATCTCATAGTCAAATGTAACACATTATCGCCTTATTCCAGTTTGACAGAAATGTAGTCATCAAATCAACAGGCATTGACTAAGATCTCCCTCCCATTGTGCTCAGAATGCTAAAAGAAAGCTAGTATTAATGGGCTCATGTATAAAAGTCTGTCACCATTACCTTTCTTCTTCATATAAAATACTTTGGTTGGCCTTTAATAAATACTAATACTATATATCTCTTATTTGGAGATATGATCCTTACAGTCAAGGATTTTACAGTCTTCAAAGACAGTGGTATATATGCAAAAAAAAATTAAATGACACAAGTAAAAAGTCAATCAAGCATTTGAGCATGTGATATAGTTGTACTTGATATGATAGAATCAAGTGCTGGTATTGGAATGATCCTGGATAACCACTTCTCACCAGTGTTTTATTTTCATTTAGATCACCCGTTCTAATCCCTTAGCAGAAAAAAAAAAATGAAAATAATATTTGCTTTGTGATGGGGATATAAAACTCAAGTATGTTTGGGAGGAATGATTCTTAAAATTAGTTATACTAAAGGAAAAATAAAAATATCTATATTCCAAATCCCTGATCTAGCAATTTTTAACCTCAATAAAAAAGGACTATTTCTATTCAGTAGTAACCAGAGATTTGGATTGAGTTATGCCTCCTAGAGGGAGAAATTATGAGAAACCTGGATATAAAATACTGATTTCTTTATGGTCTGAAAAAAAAAAATTGTGTGTGGGGGAATTGTAAGGTACAAGTGAGCTGGAACCTGTTTATAATATTTCCTCTCTCATTCAGCAAATTTTGGATTTCCAATGTATATCCCAGAAGTCACATCCCTCTAAATGAGTAAATAATATAGGCGCGATTTTTTTTAAAGTGTCTTGTTGTACCTAAGTGCACTGCAGGACATCTGGCACGTTTCATTCTGAAATGATGTTTATCCACAGAAACGCCATCAGTGGAAGATGTATTGAAAAGCTGAAGGTCTATTAAGGGAGTATGGGACAGCTGCATACATTCTGTATAAGGCCATGGAAATGACACAGCAATACCCCATCTGTGGCTTTGGTTCACAGAGCTTTGAATAAAAATTCAAGATCAAACTTGACTTGTTAAGAAAAAGAAGAATGCTAATAGAAAGCTAGTATTAATAATCTCATATATAAAGGTCTGTTACTGTTAGCTTTCTTCTTAAAATATGTTGTGGGCTTTCTATGCCTTTAATAAATACTAATCCGATATATATTCACCTCTTGATGTTATTTGAAGAAGTGCTTGTGGGGAACTACAATTTGCACTTTTATAATTTAGGCCATTTGTGAATAGGCTTAAAACTTGGAGAAGTGCGAGGAAGGGGTAGGGCAGATGTTGTTCAAACTTCCCTATTTGGCCTTGCCAAGTCCTTCATTCGGGACCTACAATACCCAGCCTATTCAAAACTCAATGTCTCTTAATGGAGATTACTAATCAAGCTGATTTATGTGGTAGTTTAAGAGGTGGGGGTCATTCTTTTTTTGGTGGTGCTGTTTCTAAAGAAAGTTTAATCTCACAAAGCCTCAGATTGACAGCTCCACAAAATGGAAATTCACAGAACAGAAGTATCACATGTGAGGGGGATATAGCCTCCCCTTATGTTAACCTGCCAATTCACAATTTCAACCTGCAAGTATCTGCCACCAAATTCAAGAGATTAATTCAGTCCCTGTGCCTGTTCAATCCTTTGCCAATAAGGAGGCCAATTAGTTTCAACCACACTGGTTAGTTTATGTCTGTCTTTATTTTTTTCTAATGGGGGCATTTTCTCTCCATCATTTGGATGATTTTGACCCCCAATTCATTGCAGGTTACTATAAAATGGCTGTCAATCACTTAAAATCACAGCTTAATACGAACCAAAGCCTGAGGTGAAAAGTTCAGTCATTAGCTATTGAAACCATCCAGCTCCCCATTGGGGTGGGTTTTGTAATGCTCATAGGAAAACAATAATGATAATAATATTAATAAGTTTGAAATAATATTGCAATTCTCTACTGAAAAATAACATAGTCAACTAATTAGCAAGTCTAGTTAGCCTCAGTTAACTTCTAGTCTAAAAAAAGTCATCAATTCCAAACTCTATAACCCATGTGCATTTCTTGTGTGTATTCATAAATTAATATATTTCAGAAAACTTTTCAGTCAAGAATTAAAATATCCACCTTATTGATATATGCCTTAAATTTCATTTTAGCCTCTATTTCTAGAAATTAAATTCTCACTAACACTAATAAAAGTGAGATGTTTAAAAAGGGGGGGCAAAAGAACAACTGAGGTCTTTTAAATTAACAAATGAAAATATTCTGTGCAAATATTATGCCACTAACTCTAATATCTGGAACTCCAGAGAAGAGCGCAGAGATGAAGAAATGCACAATTGATTGAAGATAAATATATTATTACTAGGACAGGTGTGTTAATTTTTCCTCCAAAGTAGAAATAGATGAAGTAATATTTTTCATTCTTCATTATCATTTATTACTGAAAAGGAGCTAACAGAGCAAGTTTTATTAGTAGAAAGGGGAACAAAGAGTTTGAGGCATCTAAGAGGCTGTGTATGATAAAGGAGGAAAGATCACAGAGGAGAGACCGACAAAACCTTCCACTGATAGCATCTCCTTGGTAAATAGATTATCTACTATGCCCCAAGTACTCCACCAGGCACAAGGGTATTGTGGCTTCCACACCCTGAAACAAACCTAAATCTCAGAACAACATGCTGGTAATTCTAGATAAATATTTAGACTGTAATATTGGGAAAAACATGTATCTGAGCAATTCATATTTACCTCCACCAAATTCAGAAATTTCAAAAATTCTTTTAATTTTTTCCTCTGATCTACATATTCAGAGGTTCATGACTCCAGTTTTCTCTATTCCACCCCTAGAGGGCAGTAGGAAATTCAGAAATACTGAGTTTGGTGGCTAAAAAAGGAGGGTAAACAATTTTTAAAGAGGCAAGAAAATTAGTAATATCGCATTTTCAAGGACTGATAGCCACTTTTTAGGTGTATAATTCCTCAAAAAGTACTTGGTTTGTTTATAAACCAAAACATTTAATACTATTTTTACTATAGTCCACTACAAACATAGTATCAATACTTAGGACAACATTCACAAAGTATAGCTTAAAGAATCAGAACTCCAACCAAAACCCATTCCAAAAAAAATATTTTTGAATATACATGAATAACATTTGAAAATTTCTTTCAAACTTAATAGTATCAATATTCATAAGCTAAAATATAAGTATTATTATTAAGCTTAAAATGACAAACACTGGCACTGTTAGTAATACTACAAATAATAAATCTCTCTTACACTTAAAGGGATTAGAAAAAAAAACAACAAATGAAGCCTAAATCCAGCAGAAAGAAGGAAATATAAAGATTAGAGCAGATATAAACAATATAGAAACTAAAAAAAAAAACACAAAAAACAAAAAAACAACAATAAAACAGATCAATGAAACCAGGAGCTGGTTCTTTGAAAAAAAATTAATGAAACTGATAAACTTCTAGCCGGACTTACCAAAAAGAAAAAAAATAAAAGACCAAAATAAATAAAATCACAAATGAAAGAGGAGAACTAACAACCAACACCACAGAAATAAAGAATTACAAGAGAATATTATGAAAACTATATGGCAACAAATTGGACAACCTGGAAGAAATAGATAATTCCTAGAAACATAAATTACCAACAATGAAACAGGAAGAAATAGAAAACTTGAAAGACCAATAACCAAGAAAGAAATTGAATCAGTAATCAAAAAAGTCCCAACAAACAGAAGTCCAGGGCCAGATGGCTTCACGGGTGAATTCTACCAAACATTTAAAGAAGAGTTAATACCTATTCTTCTCAAACTATTCCAAAAAAATTAAAAAGGAAGGAAAATTTCCAAAATCATTCTATAGGCCAGCATCACCATGATATCAAAACGAGATAAAGACTCCACCAAAAAAAGAAGAAGAAGAGAATTATTATTATTATTATTATTATTATTATTATAGGCCAATATCCCTGATGAATGTGGATGTAAAAATTCCCAATAAAATGCTTGCAAACTGAATCCAACAATACATTAGAAAAATCATTCACCATGGTCAAGTGGGATTTATTCCTGGGTTGCAAGTATGATTCAATATCCATAAATCAATCAACGTGATAACCACATTAAGAAAAAAAAGGATAAGAACCATATGATCATTTCAATAGAGGAAGATGAAGCATTTGACAAAGTACAGCATCCATTCATGATAAAAACCACCAGCAAAGTAGGTTTAGAAGGAACATAGCTCAACATAATAAAGGCCATATATGAAAAAACCACATATGAAAATATCATCCTCAATGGGGAAAAACTGAGAGCTTTTCCTTTATGATCAGGAATAAGACAGGGATGTCCACTCTCACTACTGTTATGTTAAACATAGTACTGGAGTCCTAGCCACAGCAATCAACAACAAAAAGAAATAATATGTATCCAAATCGGTAGGAAGAACTAAAACTTTCACTATTTTCAGCTGATATGATACTATATTTAGAAAACATGAAAGACTCCACCAAAAAATTGCTAGAACTGGGGCACCTGGGTGGCTCAGTCCGTTAAGCCTCTGTCTCTTGATTTCAGCTCAGGTCATTATCTCAGGGTTGTGGGATGGATCCCTGCATTGGGCTCTGCAGTCAGCAAGGCGTCTGCTTGTCCCTCTTCCCCTGCTCCTCCCCCAACTCTCTCTCTCAAATACATAAATAAATAAAATCTTTTTAAAAATTGCCGGAACTGATAAATGAATTCAGCCAACTCACAGGATACAAAATCAACATACAAAAATCTGTTGCATTTCTATATACCAATAATGAAGCAGCAGAAAGAGAAATTAAGGAATCAATCTCATTTATAGTTGCACCAAAAACAGTAAGATACCTGGGAATAAACCTAACCAAAGAAGTGAAAGAGCTGTACTCTCAAAACTATAAAACACTGATGAAAGAAACTAACAAATATTGTTAAAATGTCTATGTTACCCAAAGCAATCTATACCTTTAATGCAATCCCTATCAAAATATCACCAGCATTTTTCACAGAGCTTGAACAAACAATCCTAAAATTTATGAGAAACCACAAAAGACACTGAATAACCAAAGCACTCCTGAATAAGAAAAGCAAAGATGGACACATCACAATTCCATACTTCAAGTTATATTACAAAGCTGTAGTAATCAAAAGAGTAGAGTATTGGCCCAAAAGCAGACACCTAGATCAAAAGAACAGAAAAACCCAGAAACGAACCCACCACGAAGGTCAATTAATCTTCAACAAAGCAGGAAAAAATATCCAATGGGAAAAAGACAGTTTTTCCAACAAATGGTGTTGTGAGAACTTGACAGCAACATGAAAAAGAATAAAACTAAACCACTTTCTTACACCACACACAAAGATAAAATGGATTAAAGACCTAAATGTGAGACCTGAAACCATAAAAATCCTAGAGAACAGAAACAGTAACCTCTTTGACATTGGCCATAGCAACTTCTTTCTACATGTGTCTCTTGAGGCAAGGAAAACAAAAGCAAAAATAAATAATTGGGACTTGGTCAAAATAAAAATCTCCACACAGTGAAAAAAACAATCAACAAAACTAAAAGATAACCTACAGAATGGGAGAAGGTATTTACAAACGACATATCTGATAAAGGTTTAGTATCAGCAGGATAGTATCTAAAATATATTAAATAAAAACTTATAAAACTAAATGCCCAAAAAATGAATAATCCAATTAAAAATGGGGTAGAAGACAGGAATAGACATTTTTCCCTAGATGACATATAGATGGCCAACAGACACATAAAAAGATGCTCAACATCACTGATCATCAAGGAAATACAAATCAAAACTGCAATGAGCTATCACCTCAAACCTGTCAGAATGGCTAAAATCAACAGCACAAGAAGTAACAGGTATTGGCAAGGATGTGGAGAAAGGGGAACCCTCTTGCAGTGTTGGTGGAAATGCAAACTGGTATGGCCACTCTGGAAAACAGTATGGAGGTTCCTCAAAAAGTTAAAAATAGAGCTACCTTACAATCCCGCAATTTCACTACCAAGTATTTACGCAAAGAATACAGAAATACTAATTCAAAGTGATACACTAATTCAAAGTGATACATGCACCCCAATGTTAATAGCAGCATTATATACAATAGCCAAATTATAGAAACAGCCCAAGCATCCATCAACTGACGAATGGTTAAAGATGTGGTACATATATATACATATATATACACAATAGAATATTACTCAGCCATTAAAAAAATGAAATCTTGACATTTGCAAAAAGATGGATGGATCTAGAAGTATAATGTTAAGTGAAATAAGTCAGTTAAAGAAAGACAAATACCATATGATTTCACTCATATGTGGAATTTGAGAAACAAAACAAATGAGCAAAGAGGAGGAAAAAAAGAGAGAGAGGCAAACCAAGAAACAGAACAAACAGGGTTACCAGAAGGGAGGTGTGTGGAGGGATGGGTGAAATAGGTGATGGGGATTAAGGAGTGCACTTGTGATAAGCACCAGTGTTGTATGGAAGTGTTGAGTCATTACTTTGTACATCTGAAACTAATATTACACTGTATGTTAACTAACTGGAATTTAAATAAAAACTTTAAAAAAAAAAAGACTATTTAGACACCCCCCCACACACCGCCAAAAAAACAAACAAACAAACAAACATAATGTGTCCTATTTCTGTAGTTGGACAAATTTAATAAAACTATCAAATTGTAAAAAATTAGCAATAATAATAATAATAAAGCTACATTTCCAGTATGTCTTTGGATGGAATTTACACAGGTATAAGTTTTTTTTAACTAATTACAATTAATTTTGGACTTTAATAAAAAGTCGCAAAAATAGTACAAAACTTCCATATACCCTCACCCAGTTTCCCCTAATGTTAACATCTTACATAGCCATAGTACAATTTCCAAATCCAGGACATTGACATCTGTATAATACTAACTAAACAACAGAACTTATTCAAATTTTACCAGTTTTTCCACTAATGTCCTTTTTCTGTCGTAGAATCTTATCCAGAAACCCACATTGCATTTAGCTGTTTATCCCCCCCTAGTCTCCTCCAATATATAATTGTTCCTTGGTCTTGCCTTTTATGATATGACCACAGGAGGAATATCATGTTCTATTCAGTGCATCAAATCCAGGGTTCATGTTACTGACATGTATTATAACTAGTTATCCTAACTTGATCACTTGGTTAAAGTGGATGTCTAAGGTTTTTAAAGCTAGAAACTTAATTCTTTTTACTTTTAAACCAAAATAGCCTTTTAGATTTATTTAAGAATAGAAACTTTCATACTATCAGCCAAAAGCAGAATATCCAAACAAGTCACTCCATAATATTTCTTGAGGAATAGTACCTGTTAAGCATTATGCTAGGTGGGCTTACTAAGAGGAAAAAGAGACTTTACTCATTTAAATGTTATTGCTTATATTTACCTGTATTTGAAAGCACTTTTTCAGTATAAGGACATATATCGCCTCAGATCATTGCTACATTTGCATTATATCACTCCAGGCATGATGCTTTTTGCAGGCTTGCCCTCCCAGTTCAGCTCAGAATTGTCCAGAAGCAGGCAACAAAGAAAAGTGACCTTCAACTCATGTTCTCTAGAGTTCCCTTGTGTGGCATAATTGCATTAGAATGATCTCAGGTGGGGAGAACAGTTCAATGGGAGTATCTTTAGTTCAAGGGATTTTCAACTGAAACCTAAACAGTGGGTTGGCTCGCAGGACCCAAAATAACCCTTAGAGATGTAAAGTGTGTATGAGACACCAGTTCCAGGTGCTGTAAAACCTCCAAGAGGATACCCAACAGATCCTCCAGGCTATATCAGCAACCACTGCCCTCACTGGTCCTCTAGGGTGCCTCTAGTAGAATTATTATCTCCTATGTTCTTTATTATCCAGCCCTAATATAATGTACACTGTGAACCATGCCCTGACTTCCTACAGTATACATCAGAAAGAAGCAATAGGTCCTTCCATTCGAGTCCTACTTCACATTACTCCCCTCCATCATTCTGGCACTTATTTTTTCACCACTTCCTTTCCTGACTATGCTGTGAGTTCTCTAAGGCTATGGATATGGGACATATTCATATTTGCTTCCCCAGTGCCACTAAGCATTGTTCCATTCAATAAATGCTTGCCATGGCATATATCTGTCCCTTGGTTACACATGGTTCAATCAGTTTGTAATACTAGAGAAGATTCTTTTAGCCTTTGTGAATAGGATAACATTGAAAGAAAATCCTGTTGAAACAGTCAAGTCATCTGAGGCTTCTAAAAGTAAAGATGAATAACTTTCCTCACAATATTTCTTTTAAATTTTTTCCCTTTAAGCTTAATTTTAAAGTCCCACAAAAACATAGCAAGCTTTGTTCCACTGGAGATTCAACAGAAAATCAAGAATAGAAAGGATGAAAGGCAAAACCGATTTAGCTATTAATTATAGAGGTTAAAGGAAATATGGCTTCCTTCTCTTATAAAGTAGATTAATATACTTCCTTAATCAGGTCAAAAGCTGGATTTGGCCACTACTTAAATAGCTATAGGCACTGTCTCTCTGCTCTACTCTGGATCCTACAGTTGGGAATAGCGAGAGGGAACAAAAAACTCAGAGAATCTCTGTTCAGATGGGAGGTGAGAGTGAGAGCAGAAACCTTGGCAAGGAGAAAGACACCTCAGAATGACTCTGGCATTGATCCTAAAGATTGAGACTCTAGGAGGTTGACTTTAACTCACATTTAACCTATATTAATAGGTATTACTTCCAAATCAGGTATCCAGCTGGGAGAGAACTACAGTTGACAGTGAGAAATTAACAAAAAAAAAAAAAAGGATTTTCATTTTAGGGGTTTATGTGTGCTTTGTTTCATTTGGAGATGAAGAAAGACTATTGAAAGCCAAAATTCATACATGCAGATGTTGATTCAGATCCATTTTTCAAGCATCTTTCTTCCCAGTTAACCCTCTCTCTTACCTTTCCAACCTCCCTCTCTTCTCCCTTCCATTGCGTTATCCATCCCTTCCACCCATCCCAGTAACCACAGTTCCACCTCTCATTTGTTTCATATCATCCTATCTCAAATTTAAAACCTAGATGTGACCTAAAGCCTTTTATGAACTTCTCTTCTTATACAATAAGCCAGAACTATAGAATACAGACATTAAGAGAGAACTATGAGGAACCGGAAGCAGGAATAACTAACCTAAAGAAATAATTCCAAAACCTAAAAGCTACTAATGAAGTGATAGAAGAGTTATGCAGAATAACAGGAAGGAAGAGAAAAGCTATTCCAAGAGCCTTATACTAACAGAATTCTATAAACCCCCCCTTTTTTTTTAGCTTTTAATCTACAGACTTCCAAAAAGAAAAAAAAAAATGCTGCACCTTTAATCTTCTAAAATATGTACCTTTAAGGAAAGAAAAACATGCAATTGTTCCATATTAGTATTTTTAGACCAAAAACCTTCAGGGCAGAGAACTGTGTAATGTGTGTTAACTCTTCTAAAATGCTCACTTCACAATTGGCAAACACATAGAACCTGCAGTATTGTTGGGATAAATACTGTTCAGATACCTGTGAAGATTTTGGAGTCAATTTGGATGGGCTGTCATTAACCCATGACTATTACTAAAGCTACACTTATCCATAGGGGTTATGTTGTTAAACTATTTACTACATTTTTTTTCTTGTCTTATTTTTGGATTAAACCGCTTAGTATTTTCTCTTTAACAGTGCAGGATTTTGAATCTACATAAAGTCTCTTCAGTGAGATCAGTAGCCGAAGAGAGCCATGTTTTATGGTTATTATGCTTAGCATGATGGGTTTTTGTTAAATCAGCTTTTGCATTTCAGATTCTTAAGACGAAATTATGTATCTTATAATAAATTAGCAACTTACCAAAAGTATTAGTTAGTACAGATCAGGGTTGCCTCCAAATTTTGCTAGTCAGGCAAATTTTTAAACTTTACAACTGTGTTTTAAGGTCTAATACAAACGGATTGTTAGATAAATCACAAATTCAAGTTCCTAATTCTGCATTAAATCTTCCCCAAACCAATGTTCTAACTCATTTAAACAATGACAAAATGTTCATTTCTGCATTTTAAAAATTAAACATTTAATTAACTGCATTTATTTGAAGTTACCATAAGTCTCATCATGTCATGTCCACTAAACATATATGATAGCACTTCAGTGGCTTAGAATATTATATGTGTGTGTAATCAGCTTCAATTAATAATATATATATACATCTCAAGGAAGAATCTCAATGAATTTTATGCAAAGCAATAATTAAAAATTTAATGAAGAGTGAAAGACTATCATATAAGATTTATATTAGAGTTGAGTAAAATTTGATTTATTTATCCTAACCTCCCCCAAAATGTCTTGAGATGAAAGAAACTGAAAGAAAAAAGACCCTACTGATCATTGTTGAAGCTGTGTGATAGATACATGAAATTCATTATGTTGTCTTCTCTTTGTGCATATATTTGAAATTTTCCATTATACACAGAAAAAAGCAAATAATTTAACTTTCAAATAGGTATATAGTACTTCCACTTCTGGCAAGATTCAGTAGATGCATTTTTTTCCTTATTCTTCCTCTTATGCACAACTGAAAATCCCAGATAGATAGATATAACATAAGACAATGGTAATGAGAAGAAGGCAGACTCCTAGGGACCTTGAGACCTGAGCAACAGTATAGTAGTGAGTTTCCTAAATTTTCTTTCTGCCTCATATATACCAGACTTGGAGATGAAGAAGCTAGAAACTTAGAAACACAAACAGATGCAGATCAAAAAGCCCCCAAAGAAACCTGCTCTCCTAGGAAAATGACCAAGATAGGGGCAATCAAGCAAGACAAAATGTTTAGATAATAATCACCCTACTGCAGCCAACACCACAAGGAAAAACTATGGCTCCAAGAACCAGGAGGATGTCAAACTGAATGAAAGTCAACCAATAGATGCCAACACTGAGAAAACAAAGATGTTAAAATTAAATGATGAAGATTTTAAAGCAGACTTGACAAAAATGCTTCAACAAGCAATTACAAACATGCTTAAGACAAATGAAAAAATAAAACATTTCAGCAAAGATATACAAGATATTTTTTTAAATGGAAATTTTAGAACTGAAATAAGAAACCTCAGATGGATTCGGAACGTAAGGGACAAAGGAAAGAGTCAGTGAAGTGAAAGATAGAATAATAGGAATTTCCCAGTCTGGATGTGGCCACAGTGACAGAAGCTGAAGTGATGCAGCCAGAAACCAAGGAACGCCAACAGCCATGGAAGGCTGGAGAGTCAGAGCACATTCTCCCTAGCATCCCTACAGGAAGCACAAAGCTGCCACTACCTTGATTTCAGCCTGGTGAAACTAATCTCAGACTTCTGGCCTCCAGAACTGTAGGGGAATATAAATTTCTATTGTTTTAAGCCACCAAATTTATGGTAATTTGTTACAGCAGCCACAAAAAATTAATACGGCAGAGTATATTTCTTATCAAGTACACATGGAACATTTTCCAGGACAGACCATATACTCACCCACAAAATGACACTTAATAAATTTAAAAGGACAGAAATCATACAAAGTATGTTCTCCAACCACCACGGAACAAAATTAGAAATCAGTAACAGAAAGAAATTTGGAAGACTCACAAATAAGTGGAAATTAACACACTCCTAAATAACCACTGGATGAAAGAAGAAATCAAAAGGGAAATTAGAAAATATTTTTAGATGAATGAAAATCAAGATAAAACATAACAAAACTTATGGAATGGAGCTAAAGCAGTGCTTAGAGATAAATGTATAGCTATAAATGCCCACATTAAAAAAGAAGAAAACGGGAGTCAGTTCTCTCAGTTGGTTAGAGCGTGTTGCTAATAAAAAAGAAGAAAAATCTCAAATCAAAAACCTAAAGTTCTACCTAGAGATACTAGGGGGGAAAAAAGGCAAAATATACCTAAAATAAGCAGAAAAAAAGGAAATAATAAAGATTAGAGTAGAAATTAGTGAAATAAACAATAGGAAAACAATTTTAAAAAATCAATGAAACCAAAAGCTGGTTCTTTTTAAAAAACAAAACTTTAACTAAATTGACCAAAAAAGTAGAAGACTCAAATTACTAGAATTAGAAATGAAAGAGACAACATTAATACTGACCTTACAGAAATGTAATAAGAGGAATACTAGAGCAATTGTATTCCAATAAATTAGACAGCTTAGGTGAAATGTTCAAATCCCCAAAAAGACAAAAGTACTGAAATTGACCCAAGAAGTAATATATAATCTGAACAGACCTAAAACAAATAAAGAGATTCAGTTAGTAGTCAAAAACCTAATCTCAAAGAAAAATCCCAGGACCAGGTGGCTTTATTTTGAATTCTACCATACATTTAAAGAAAAATTAATAACAATTCTTCATAAACTGTCCCAAGGAATATAAAAGGAAGGAGCACTTCCAAACTGGTTTCATGAGGCCAGTATTACTGTGATACCAAAAACTGACATAGTCCCAGGCTTTAGAATATTAGTCCTTCTAGGGAAGGGGCCGTTAATCAAGCAAAGCACACAAGATGATGTAAATTTACAAGGCCAATTAGCGCTCTCAAGGACTGAAATCTGCTACCATGAGTATGGGTAATAAGTGTTATCAGGTGGAAGGAAAAAAAAACTGCCAATATATTTTATAAATATGGATGCAGAAATGCTCGATGAAATATTAGCAAACTGAATCTAGAAACATATAAAAAGAATTATATATCATAACCAAGAGAAATTGAAAACATTCAAAGTGCATTCTGCAATTATAATGGAACCAAACTAGAAATCAATAACTAAAACATAATAAAAAAATTTACAAGCATTTAAAAACTAACAAACACACTTCTAAAAAAATCTGTGGTTCAAAGAGGGAATCTGAAGGAAAATAAAAATATATTATTGATCTGAATGAAAATGAAAATACAATATATGAAAATTTGTGGGACACAGCCAAAATAGCAGTAGGAGGAAAATTTATAACAATTATATATTTGTAACAAATTTACGATGCATTTATTAGAAAAGATGAAAAGCCTCAATAATCTAAGCTCCTGCTTCTAGAACTTAAAAAAGAGCAAAATAAACTCAAAGCCAGCAGAGAGAAGAAAATAATAAAAATAAGAGCAGAAATCAATAAAACTGAAAACAAAAACAACATAGAAAATCAGTGAAACAAAGAGCTGGTTCTTTGAAGAGATAAAATTGGCAAACCTCTAAAAGACAAAGAAAAAAGAGAAAAGACATAAATTGTCAACATCTATAATGAAACAAGGGAAATTACTACAGACTCTGAAGACATCAAAAGGATAATAGTGGGTGCCTGGGTGGCTCAGTCATTAAGCGTCTGCCTTCAGCTCGGTCATTATCCCAGGGTCCTGGGATCGAGGCCCGCATCGCATGGGGCTCCTGCTCAGTGGGAAGCCTGCTTCACCCTCTCCCACTCTCCCCGCTTGTGTTCCCTCTCTCACTGTGTCTCTCTCTGTCAAATAAATAAAATCTTTAAAAAAAAAAAAGGATAATAGTATTACAAACAACTTTATAAACATAAACTTTGACAAGATGGACCATTTCTTTGAAAGACACAAATGATCAAAACTTACCCAAATAGAAATAGGTAATATAAGCAGCCCTATAACTATTAAAGAAATTGAATTCACAATTTCCTTCACTTGAAAAAAATTTTCCAGGACCGAATGGTTTCACATGAGAATTCTACTAAATGTTTAAAGAATTAATACCAGTGCTATACAATCTCTTCAAGAAAATAGAGGAGGTAACATCTCCCAATTCATTTTATGAAGTCAGTGTTACCAGTGTTACCAGAGAAGGACAGTTCCAAAACTGCAGACGAAAATTTCTCATGAATACAGATGCAAAGATCCTTCACAAAATTTTAGCAAATAGAATTCAGCAATATATTAAAAGAATTATACACCAATATCAAGTGGGTTTTATTCCAGGGACTCAAATTTGGTTCAATATTCAAAATTCAATCACTATTATTCACAACATTAAAAAAAGAATCACAAGATCATATCAATCGATGCAGGAAAAGCATTTGAAGATATTCAACACCTATTCATGATTAAAAAAAAAAAAAAACTACCACTCAGAAAAATAGGAACAGAGGAGAATTTACTCACCTTGATGAAGAGTATCTATATAAAAAAGAAAACAAAAACTATATCTAACATTATACTTAATGGTACAAGTCTGAATGCTTCCCCCTTGGCATCAGGAGTGAGGCAAGGATGTCTACTCTCACAACTCTTACTCAGCACATGCTACAAATTTTATCCAATACAATATGGCAAGAAAAGGAAATGAAGGCTTCCAGATCATTAAGGAAGAAAGAAAACTGTTCTTAAGTGCCAAAATCATGATTGTCTACATAAAAAATCTCAAGGAATCTACCAAAAGAAAATCTGCTAGGGGCGCCTGGGTGGCTCAGTCGTTAAGTGTCTGCCTTCGGCTGAGGTCATGATCCCAGGGTCCTGGGATCGAGCCCCACATCAGGCTCCTTGCTCAGCAGGAAGGCTGCTTCTCCCTCTCCCACTCCCCCTGCTTGTGTTTCCTCTCTCGCTGTCTCTCTCTCTGTCAAAAAATAAATAAAATATTTAAAAAAAGAAAACCTGCTAAGATGAGTAAGTGAGCTCAGCAAGGTCATAGGATACAAGCTAAACATATAAAAATCAATTCTATTTCTATACACTAATAATGAACATATGGACAAGATTTTTTAAAATAATACCATTTATATCCACACCAAAAAGATGCAAATATTTAGGTGTACATCTAAAACATGTCTAGGACTTATTCTATATCTTCACTGTATCAAAATCAATATCCTGGTTAAGATGTAATACTATAATTTTGCATGATGTTACCACTGGGGCATAGTGAGTAAAGCATACACAGGATCTCTGTGTATTATTTCTTAAAATTGCAGGGGAATCTACAATTATCTCTAAATAAAAAGTGGAATTTTTTAAAATGGGTAGAAATCTAGCATGGTACATTTCTAGATGCTCTTCTCTAAGCTCTGATATTTCTGGAGGAATACAAACATTGATAACAGAAAAACTTGGATTTAAATCCTTGTTCTGCCATTTGTTCATCCTCATCTGTAAAATAGGTATAAAATAAAAAACCTGCCTCAGAAGATTGATTTTTTTTTTCTTTTTCAGAAGATTGTTTTTAGGACTAAATGAGATAATGTATACAAAGTGCCTGGTAGGAAACTTAAATGTAAAATTATTAAAGTGTTTTGCAAGAAGAGTCAAGCCTTCAATAAAATAACATCATAATGATGTTAGTTATATTGACTACTTCCCTTAGGAATTTCTTCCTTCTTATACTGATGCTCTTTAAACCATTACTCTGGCCTCTCCTTCATGACACTATCTGCTTCCTATCATTTCTCTGGTCCACCACCCAAGATATTCACAAAAATACACCCAGAACTCCTAATACATCTTTACCTATCCTCCAGCCTGCTTTTATTCCTGCATCCTCTGTAGGCATTAATATCCTCTGAGTTACCAAATACAGAATCAGTGCAGAGATTGTAAACTGACAGCTATAGGCTTCATCCCGGTGGAAGGTAAGTTTTGACTACATTGTACAGGTTTGTCTGTTGTTTTTAGTTACCATCATTTCAAAGTGAATGGATTTTTATATGAGAAGCCAAATTTAAGACTCCTTTTTGGAAACAGAATACAATATAAGATAGCATAGCACACATTTTTAAATGGCAGAAGTCCACTGAAGCCTCAAGGCAACTAACTGCCTTCTTTAAACTAGACATGTGTTCTACAATTTACCACAATCTCCACTAGTGTCTTGCATATGGTCCAATGACTAAATTAATTACTTAACTGCTCTTCCTTTAATCTTTTGAATTTATAATCTCCATAAGAGGGTTATTTGGACACCCCCTCAGTCCAGAGACCACGAGAAATGAGTCAGTTACATACAGTTCCTGTAAATTCTCCAATCTGACCTTGGAGGATCCAACTACTAACCTGGTTCAGACCCTCAGTATCTCCCTTTTGGACTGCTAGAAAGTGATTCTCCTTGTCTCTCACTTCTTTCCTATTCAATCTATTCCCTATACTGCCTCCAGAGTTATTTTCTTCAAAACACACCAAAAATGTAGTATACTATGTTGGTGAGAACAAGTACCCTGAAACTAAACTATCTGGGTTCAGCTCTCACCTCTGCAACTTACTAGTTGTGAACCGTGACTTCAGCTTTAGACATGTTGAGTTTGTAGTCCCTATAAGCCATCAGTGAAGCCGACTAGCAAGCTTTAGAAAATGGGGGAACAAAAGTAAGAGTAGTTTTTTAAAAATAATAATAAAATAAAATAAATAAAAGTAAGAGTAGTGTTGGTTAATCAGAGAGTGGCATAAGAGTCCAAAGCATTTGAGGATAGAGAAGAGCAAGTACTAGGCAATGTCAGAGGCAATTATCAACTCTGCCTTTGGACAATTACATGCCACCTCTATGCCCATCTCTATCCCTGGCCACAGTTATCTTCAGATTTTGTATTGTTGATTTATTATAATTTCTGATTGTGTTGACGATGATGATGATGTAGGGTACAATAAAGTTTGTAGAGGCCTTTTACCAGGGCTATCTCACTCGATCTTCACAAGAAATCTATCAGAAATACATGAGAACTCTCATTCCCATTTTTCAGATGAGGAAACAGAATATGAAGAGTTAAACAGCTTCCCAATATATAACTTCAACTAGTGACAAAGTATATTCCAAACATTTTCTGACTCTTAAGTCTTTTTTTTTTTTTAAAGATTTTATTTATTTATTTGAGACAGAGAGAATGAGAGACAGAGAGCATGAGAGGGAGGAGGGTCAGAGGGAGAAGCAGACTCCCTGCTGAGCAGGGAGCCCTATGCGGGACTCGATCCCGGGACTCCAGGATCATGACCTGAGCCGAAGGCAGTCGCTTAACCGACTGAGCCACCCAGGCGCCCGGCTCTTAAGTCTTAACCATATTCATACAATTAGGCTCAGTGTTCTACTTCAGGATATAGCCAGAAAAGGGGTTGTCTCACTAAATCACCAATTCAAACTAATCTCCTTATCTTCTTGAAAGCTAATTAGATTCAACATAACTGAAGTTATTTGGAGATTTGCATTGTTTGGCCTCCTGTTAAATGAGCTGTATTGTAAAGACACATACAATATATGTATGTATAAAACCCAGTGTTTAAGAACCCAAGCAATGAGCCAAATAGTCTGGGTTTGAATCCCAGCTCTACCATTTAGCAGCTGTGAAACTTTAGGCAGGTTATCTAATCTCTGAGACCCAGGATTCGGATGTGTGAATTGGAGATAATAGTATCTATCTACTTCCTTGGATTGTTGCAAAGCACCAGTAATTTAATACCTATAAACTGCTTATTTTTTTAGAACAATTATTATTATTGTTAAATTTTAAAATACTATTATATGCATTGTTTTATTTGGCCTCAAGAATTTCGTTCCCTCAAAAGCACACAAACAAATACATAATAAAGAAGATGATAAACAGAAAATGTTAGGCTAGGTCTATGGAGGAAACAAAATTTCCCAAACCTTCTCATTCACAGATGAATGGTGATATACTATAACTTCAGGAGACTAACCATGTTGTTTTCTGATTTATATTCAGAAGCCATAGTCCTAAATGATCACTACTGAAATTAAGTTGCCATGCCTTTTTATAAGTTAGGTTTTACGAAGAAAAACAAATGTTATCATGTGCCTTTAAGCATAGTGCAACTGATGGTTATAAACTAAGAACAGGCATAGACTTTCTAAGTAACTCAAATTCCAACATTTAGAGGTATCTATACATTTTCTATAGACATTAAAAGCATCTGAAATGGAGATAATTGTATGAGACATACCAAAAAAGGCACTTTTATGCAGAGAATTTAAGCTTACCTCTTCTAGCTTTAAACACAAAAAGCAGAGAAAGCAGCAATCATTTTTAAATGAATTACCCTTTTCACATTTGAGGATTTATTGAATTGTAATTACTTAATTCAATTTAGATGTTGGAAAATATTTATATTTATATTGGAGTATTTCATTGCAAAAAGTATATACTATTTAAAAATCCAATGAAAGGAATGTATCAGTGCTATTCAAGCAAAAAACTCTTGAGTCAAGTTCTACCTAAACCCCACCCATTAAATTAGTCACTAAATATGGGTAGGTATTTAAATTTTGTAAAATTAAATGTATACCCTACTACCTTAAATACCTTATAATGCCTTCCATAGTAGTTTTTAAAATATAACTAGAAATCCACCCACCAAGGGGTATTTAGCACTTAGTCCAAATGAGAAAATAATTTTTTAATACCATCAATAAAAAGTTTAAGTCAAAGTTTGAAAAAAAACTATATTTCATTTAAGGCTAATATCAAAGTTGTATTCTATACTGACTCAAAAAAAATTTAATGACTTAGTATATAAACAATGTTGGTAAGAGGATATTTAGAAAATAAGATAAATTGATAGGAGTTAAATGATGACCATTCAAAAGATTATCACAAAACCATATATTACCAGTTACCAGTTAGAGATCTGGAAAATGCATTTTTAAGGGTGTTCATATCCAGCTCACAAATCATCGACACAGAGTGATTATTTATCATGTTTCTATGGGGAAAATGCAGGTTGGAAAAAATATCTCACTTAATTACACAAAGATCTTGTTTTGTTTTAATCTTCTAGGAGCTTCCATTATGCAAAACATAAAAGTTAAGAAAAAGTCAGGTTTAATTGCATATGCAGGTATCTACAACTCAGTATTTCCCCTCACTACACATTGGAATTTAATGTCAGTAATTACCCATTTAAATCAATAATTGAATGAAACTTTATGAAAAGTTTAAAATACAATTTCATTGTTCTGCGGAACATTTAATACCTGGAACTGGGCCAACCAAAGATAATCCTTCATGATGGATTAAACTATTTACAAGCAATCCTATAGATCTAGGATGTGGAGTCATCCATGATTTGTCAGAGGCAGGGGTCTGATCTCAGGCAAGCAAGAGTGAGCTATGTGGATAAGCCTAGCTATCACACACAGTGTCTGATTTTGTTGCTCTAGACTTAAGGATGGCAAGTACAGTAATGCTTATAAGTGATTAGTCTATTTATTTTAGCTTTGCTTTTTTGTGTAAGTTGGCCATCAGAAAAAGTTTAACTGCTAGCAAATATAATAGAATAAAAATATAAATTCTTGGGAGGCAAATGTTGTCTGAAAATAGAAGTTTAGAATTAATTAAAGAATAGAATACAAAATGCAACAGCCCCACACAGGTTTAGATCTTAGGCATTGGTAAATCCACCATTAGCGAGTGTTTCAATAGTGAAAAACTCATTCATCAGGTAACAGATAGAACTTCAGTGAAAACTGAAAACATGGTTAATTTGTCTATATATGTGACTATTTGTGGGAATCATGACTCTCAGAAGAAATGTGGTTTATGAGAAAGCCGGCACTCACCCTGTGGCGAAGCAACCGTTACTGAAGATTCCATCATCACGAGCAAAGTTTGGTCAGAGAATCTTATGAAAAAAATTTTTTTTTCTTTTTGCGTGACAGGAAGGTAATGAGGGGAAGCAGATTAGCCGCTGAGCAGAAGCATTTTCTTCTAGGTTGAACAACATCCTAAAGGAAAAGGACAGAAAGTACTCGATGAGACCCTAACCAACTTATACTGAAGAAAACACCTCTGGGAACCTATACACCTCAGAAGAAATTGTGAACGTTAGAGCAGGAGGAAAAGATCTGCTCTTCTGATCTGTGGCCCTGCTGTAGGCCTGGTGATTAAACTAAGGCTGTCTCTGTCCTTCTTTAAACCCCAGGGCATTAAAGGGCAAACATAAGGGCCTCTCATACATGAACTGACAGTTCAATGAAGTCTTGGTTCACAGCCAACACTTTTGCAGACTGATTTCCTAAGTGCTGTGAGCCAAAAATTGAACAATATCTTGCTTTGCTGAACATCAATTAAAGATTCTGTTCATCAAAGATACTGCAAAGGGCCATCCACAGTGCTTGAGTTAGCACATTTAAGTTGAAGTTGTACAATTTATTTCCAAAGTAGGTAGTATTTTTTAAGATTTAATAAATCATTTAATTTCTTTATTTGTAGAATCACTGAGGGTTTACTTAGTTTTTTTTATACTTCAGTGTATTCTATTAAAATACATACCGAATACATAAATATGCATATTCTGTATCACCTTTTAAAGGTACTACCTTACTATTTACCAGGCTAAATAATGCTAATCTCATACATATTAACATTTTCTCATTTTTAATAACAAAATATTTCCAAAGATCTTTATAGGTTTTTATAAATATTCCACTGGGTATTATACGCAAACAATGAATCATCGAACACTACATCAAAACTAATGATGTAATGTATGGTGATTAACATAACATAATAGTAAAATAAATAAATAAATATTCCCTTACAATATTATTTCAACCACTGCTTTTCTACTTAAACAAGTTCTTTTTAAAGAAAATATAGAGGAAAAGTTTATCCTGATCTTCAACGAAAGTATCCAAAATATTCAGAAGTATAGAAGTTTGAATAGACATTTTTATTGAAAATATTACTTTTTAAGTCAAAGTTTTATTTTTTAAAAGATTTTATTTATTTATTTGACAGAGAGAGAGAGGGAGCACAAGTAGTCAGAGCAGCAGGCAGAGGGAGAGGGAGAAGCAGGCTCTCCGCCAGGCAGGGAGCCCGACGTGGGGCTCGATCCCAGGACCCTGGGATCATGACCTGAGCCGAAGGCAGATGTTTAATGACTGAGGCACCCAGGTGCCCCCTAAATTTTCTTTAGTTACATTTCTTTTAAATGAACTATGTTCTATCTAAAGCTACATTTCTATTCACAATATAATTTCCACTTTTTTTTCCCCTCATCCTTTCATATCCTGGAAAATAGACTGCATTTTATAAAATAGTACCGTCATATTTACCTTAAATCATTTGTTCTCAAATGTCTTTGCTACACCAACACAATTGAAAAACATGACTCAATCAGAAATAGTGGCTTGCTAGCCAGTGATTTCAAGGTCATTAAGAAAAAAAAAGTCCTCTAATGTTAAAACAAACACACAAACAACCCAGGTGAAAGGAAACATTAACTCTTCAGATTAGCCTACAAAAGGCCATTTAAAAAATTTCTTTTGGTTTAGTTTGGAAAGGAGTTCATTTGTTTATATATATTTTTTTAATTTCTTATTTTTGTATCTTTTTGTACTTACCAATTCACATAGTTCAGGTTTAAATTGCCCAAAGGTACCAATGCAAACATTAAAAAGGTAGCTAAAATACATAAAACACAGAAGCAGAAGTCATCAGCATATATTACAATACCAAGTAGTACTTGTAAAGATGCTTCCAAACTCAATAGGTTGGATTTTCCTGCCAAGAATAATTAAGGCCTACACAAAACTCCACAAGTTTTCTTGTCACCAGTTAATGAACCTCAGAATTAATTTCCACAGTGCTGTAGCTATTCTGAGTTGTCCATATAGAAAAAAACACCTAAACTGTTTAGGAATTTATAGATTATAATAGACCTTGAAATATACTTGGAAACAAACAATACTGAATGCACCAGTATGAGTGAATACCTACTAAATATAGTATTTATATCTCAAAATCAATGGTTTCACAGTTACCTCACCTAAAGTAATGCAAGCTCTCTGTCTTCTCATTTTAATGGATTGGGATGGTGGGGTGGGAGTAAGGAGTTTTTTTGTGTGTTTTGGTGATGAAAGGAACAGCCTATAACTATAACAGACCCATGAAAAGATGTTCAACATCTCTTAACATCAGAGAAATATGTATCAAAACCACAATGAAATATCCTCTCATACCTGTCAGAATGGCTAAAATTAACAACATAGGAAACAATAGATGTTGGCGAGGATGTGGAGAAAGGGGAACGCTCCTGCACTGTTGGTGGGAATGCAAACTGGTGCAGCCACTCTGTAGAACAGTATGTTAAAGCAGCTTTTGTTAACAAAAAATTAAAAACGGGGTGCCTGGGTGGCTCAGTCGTTAGGCATCTGCCTTTGGCTCAGGTCATGAACCCAGGGTCCTGGGATCGAGCCCCTGCAGGAAGCCTGCTTCTCCCTCTTCTACTCCTCCTGCTTGTGTTCCCTCTCTCACTGTGTCTCTCTCTGTCAAATAAATAAAATCTTAAAAAGAAAAAGTTAAAAATAGAACTACCCTATGACCCAGCAATTGCACTACTAGGTATTTACCCAAAGGATACAAAAATACTGATTCAAAGAGGTACATTCAGCCTGATGTTTATAGTAGCATTATTGATAATAGCCAAACTATGAGAAGAGCCCAAATGTCCATCAACTGATGAATGAATAAAGAAGAAGTGGGAGATAGATAGATAGATAGATAGATAGATAGATAGATAGATAGATAGATATAATGGAATATTACTCATCCATATATATATATAATGGAATATTACTCATCCATCAGAAAGAATGAAACCTTGCCATTTGCAACAACATGGATAGAGTTAGAGTGTATTATTGTAAGCAAAATAAGTCAGTCAGAGAAAGACAAATACCATATGATTACACTGATATATGAAATTTAAGAAACAAAACAGATGAACATATGGGAAAGGGCAAAAAAGAAAAAAAAGAGAGAGAGAGGGAAACAAACCATAAGAGACTCTTAAAGATAGAGAACAAACTGAGGGTTGATGGAGGGATGTGGGTGGGGGGGATGGGCTAGATGGGTGACTGGTATTAAGGAGGGCACTTGTTATGATAAGCACTGGGTGTTGTATGTAAGTAAGGAATCACTGAATTCTACTCCTGAAACCAGTAGAGTAGGGGCTCCCTGCTCAGCAGGGAGTCTGCTTCTCCTTTTCCCTCTGCCCCCTCTCCCTGGTCATGTTCAATCACTCTCTCTCAAATAAACCAATAAAATCTTTAAAAATCAATAAATAAATATTTGAAAAGAGAAAGTAACAGCCTGTAAGATAGAAAGGCCAAACACAGAAAGATTTTTACAATTGGAAATATATTTTAGATCCTATTTGTTGACCAGGTGTACTGAGTACCTCCTGTCAGTGAAAGGAGAATTTCTCCAGGAAACCATGGGTTAGCCACGTAGTAAGTGGTACAATTATACCAGTGCTACCACCCTGCACATGCACTGCACTTTACAGTCTACAGAGTGTTTTCAAACTCATGAACTCTGTCTCCTTATGTTCACGGCATCAGCTCTGGGAGTTAATAGGTATCATAATTATCCTCATTCTGTGGATGAAGAAACTGAGGCTCAGAGACACCCATTTATCCCAAGAAACCAACATACAGAAGGCAATTTTGCTTAAAGTTCCAAACCATATTCTTAAGTACCACTGACTGGCCCTGCCCCTTTACACACTGACACTCAGTGTGACCTGGCGGTCCCGCAGCTTGAGACTACACACCTTTCCAAGGCAGAATGCTACCTCCACAGAACAGCACAGTAAGCAAAGCACTGGCTCCACTACTTCTTGGTGAGATTATCTTAAATTCCAGTTCCTACAGTTTGTAACTGCCACCTTAAGAAAGAGCTTGGAAAATTAAATGAAATGCAATTTTTAAAAATTGCATTGCAAATCATGAAATGTTACATAAAACTCAATCCATTCAGTACACAAATATTAAATGTCTTCCGTGTGGCAGGTGCTGTGAATATAATGATTAGCAAAACAAATATGGTTTCTCATCTCCTGATGCTGGTTGATGGTTACTAGTCTGGATGATGATCATTAGTGATCTTAGGTTGATTAGCACACTTAAACAGAAATCTGTAATAAAGTAGCATTTTCATAAAACCAAGACCAGAAGCAAAATGAGTAACAGAAAGAGCACAGATTGTGTGAGAAGATAGTTTCATTTATTCACCCCACTGGCTGGATGCTTAGAGTACACTGTCTTGTTTTAGATATGTAGCAAAGAAATCATGTGAACAATTTGGAAATGATTCATAGGCAAGCTACAAATATGGTTAATTGGTTGGAAAATAACATCTGTAGAAAAAAATTTAAAGGACCATGCTTTTTAACCTAGAAAACAAAAAAAATTAAAAGAAGCTTAATAAGAGTTGTCAGATGAATTCATTTATATAAATTTTTTTCTTTCTGCCTCCACTGAGGACAAAGAAACTCAAGCTGAAGCATAAAGGTTTGGTTAGATTGGAAGGGAGGCAAGGGGGGTCCTATTGCAAGAGTTCTTAAATAAATGATTACCTTAAAAATTAAATTGAAAAATGTTTTTCCTCTCTCTCTTTTTTTTTTTTCAGTAATAAGTGACATTCTCTTGTGTCAGAAATTGTGTGGATATGGGGGAATAAACAGTGATTTCTCAAGGTCCTGCAAGCCCTACCACTATTAGTTGGTGCTTATTTCTCTACAATTCAATAAAAGGATCCATTACCTTTCATTCAAATTTATCCTGAAAAAGAGTGGGACAGGGAAGGAGGAGATGGCTTTAACAATTATCTTCATTTTTAATAAAGAACACTGCATGGAAATTAGACAGTTGTTCTACATGTCCTCGGAGGCCAATGCCACAAAGAACTAGCTTAAGTGAGAGAACGCGGAAGATTTGGGTTAGAGGACCCCTAAATACCAGGCAGGGAAAAGCAGAGTGGGTCAGTGAGAACATATTTAGTATTAGCAGGGTTGGACAACTGAGAACGTAAGTACCAAGTAGAAATAGATTCCACCCCAACAGGGGATATGTGTTGTTCCAAATATATGACATAACTTCTTTTTTCTAAGATTATATTTTTAAGTAATCTCTACACCCAATGTGGGGCTCAAACTCACAACCCTGAGATCAGGAGTCACATGCTTTACTGACTGCCAAGGGGTCCCACATGCCAGCCAGGGGCCCCAATATTACATAAATTTTTAAGATAATATTTTAATCTGCTTTTCAGTACATTTTCCATAATGTCAACTCAATATCATGATTTTATCTCTTTCCCCCCCTTTTTTTTAAATTTGTCTGTAAAACAAAAATCTAGCTAAATCCTCCCCAACCACACCCACTGAGAGCATCAGAGAAGTCTAGCATTGGTTGTTGTGGTATGAAATAAAACATTTTAAATATTCAAACAAAATCTATTATGTATCCATAATGTCTACTTTAGCAGTTTGGAGACAATTTTTATGTAGGAATTCCACTTATATTCTATTTATTTATACCCCACCTCTTTTTTAAAGGATTTGAGATTGTTTTCAACAAAAGACATCATAATAAGGTAAAGAAAACAGACACATAAAATCAAGAAAAGGCGAAAAAGAGAACTCAAGTGTGCTAATTGTAAGGTTTTGTTTTAAAAGCAGTTGTAACTGATCTTTAAACTTGGTTCTTGCCACCCATAGTAAAAAGAGAAATACAATATAATAAAGACTTTATAATGATCCCAGTAAAGAAGCATTCTGATTTCTAAGGCAGAAAAGCTTCTTATAATACTAGTTACTGATTTCAACTTTTCTGAAAATAATAGGATTATGTGTTCACTGAAGATAATTTGGAGAGTACAAAAAATATAGAAAAGAGAGGGGGAAGAAAATCATCCAAAATCCTACCCTCAGAAACAGCCATTTTTTACCACTTCAGGATATTCCCTTCCAATCTCTTTTCTGTGCAGTCTACATGATTTAAATCAAACTATTTAATTTTGAAATCTCTTTGTTTCAGTTGACATGATGTTAAATTAAGACATGAATCTTTTTCATGACTGCATAATGCTTTGCTATGTGAATATAGTATATTTTATTAATCATTCCTTTAATGTAAGCTATTCATATTATTTCTAAGTTTTTACAATTATAAATAATGATTTATTAGGGTGGCTGGCTGGCTCAGTTGGTAGAAATGTGACTCTTGATCTCGGGGTTGTGAGTTCAAGCCCCACGTTGGGTGTAGAGATTACTTAAATAAAATCTTTTTTTTTTAAATAATGCTTTATTGCACATCTTTATGCATAAACCTTTATCTTCATCTCTGAGAATTTCCTTTAGGAGATACTCCTAAAATTGAAATTACTTGGTCAATGGGTATAAACATTTTAAGGATTCTTCCTTTGGTTTTCTGTTAAAGACAATTGTCCCAATAGAGTGCTATGCACTGTGCAAAAAAGTGAGGGAGATTACTATGAACTGATACAAAATGAACTCTAGAAAATATTGGTAGATTTAAAAAAAAAAGTACAAAAAAACACATATATGTATTTTTCCTTAATTTTCATTCTTTGTTACCCACCCTCAAAAAAATCTATCTTGAAGAGGCTTCCACCAGTCAAATCTGGGACAATAAGTAATGAATGGTAAGCCATTTTTAAAAATAGGAATTCATGAATCCATACAGACAAATGAAGGATAAGGGGAAAAGTGCTTTCACTTACAGTAGAGTGCTGCAGACCAAATGATAAACACAAAGGGAGTACTGAAGTTGAAAATGAGCATTTTACAACCATCATTGTGAAGTTTGGAAAGAGCAGAATCACCAATGGTTGCTAAATCTCAGGGGAGTTTTTATGAAGAGTCGAATATTTATGTGATCTTAAAGTGTAAAAGCACAGAAAAAAATAATAATTACACTTTGGAAAAATCAGACCACCCTTGATCAGGTAAACAAATTAACATTACCAGTGAGGGTCAGTTAAACATCATGTGCCTTCAGATGTGGTCATCTGAGAAGTACACATCTGGTTTCAATCGAGAATGTATAGATTAGAATAATGAGAATCATTAGACAAGCACAAAATGTGAAATGTTCTATTAAAGAAGAGAGGATAATCTATATTCTTCAAAGATGTCAAGGTCATAAAGACAAAGTAGGGCTGTGGAAATGTTCTAGATTAAAGGAGGCTAAAGAGACATGACAACTTAGTGCAATACCTAATCTGAGATAGTGAAACCTATCCTGTACTGAAGGGAAAGAAACTGGTAATAAAGATTATTGAATCAATTGAGAAAATTATAAAATGAATGGTAGACCAGATAAAAATTATCACATCAATATTAAATTCACTAACACCAATAACTGTACCATGAATATTTAAGAGAATATTCCTAAGGAAATACACTCTGATGTGTTCAGGTCTAAAGGGTCATGATGTATGTATCTTAGCCTCAGATAGTTCCACAAGATAGTTATAAATCAAATGGAGTAGTAGGGGCACCTGGGTGGCTAGTCGGTTAAGCGGCTGTCTTGGGCTTGGGTCATGATCTCAGGGTCCTGGGATGGAGCTCTGTGACCGGTTCCTGGGTTGGGCCGGGAGCCTGCTTCTCCCTCTGCCCCTCCACTTTTCCCCTCCCCCCACCTTCCCTCCTTGTGCGCGTGTGCTCTTTCTCTCAAATTTTTTTTAAGATTTTATTTATTTATTTTACAGAGAGAGACACAGCGAGAGAGGCAATACAAGCAGGGGGAGCAGGAGAGGGAGAAGCAGGCTTCCCGCTGAGCATGGACTCCTATGCAGGGCTCAATCCCAGGACCCCGAGATCATGACCTGAGTGGAAGGCAGATCCATCAATGGATCTGGATAAAAGTTAGGCAAGTGTTCTTTGTACTAATCACATTCTTGCAATCATTCTATAAGCATGAAATTATTTGCAAATAAAAAGTTAAAAAATTTAATTAAAAAATTAATTGTTCCAACTTACTCTCCTACCAACAATTGTTTGAAGTACCTCCCTCATTTCTTCCTTACCAATAGAGTATTGTTTTTTGCAATCTGCTATTTTGATAGGAAGAAGTAGTATATTATGTACATTTATTTGCTACTAGTGAGGTTGAAAATGTGTCTATATGTTTATTAGAAATTTGTATTTTTCTTACCTGTAAATGATTTTCTTTTTCATTTCCAGGCACAATTTTCTTAAATAAATGACTGTAGCTTCAATAGGCCCATTGATGAATGTTGTCATTAACAAAATCTTCGACTACATTTTCATAGAATATTCAGAATTGGGTTTTATAGGGTTGTTCCCTTCAGTAAATTCAATAAAGTTGAAGGTATAATTTAATGTAGGCAAGAGGTCACTCTACAAGAGGTCATTCCCTTCCAGAGGGACCGGTTTTCATTTTTTTTAATTACCATGCACTCCAGGTAGATCGCCACTAGGTGGGGGTAGTGCACAGCGCTATAGTGGAAGCAACGGGAACACTTCAATCAGCTTACATCTAAGAAGCAGTCATTCATTCATTCATTCATTCAATTAACCTGCAAGTCTTTTTTCCAGGTACGGTGTTAAACTGCTGATTTTTTTGCACTGCTGCCTTATAGATTTAAAAATATGGATTATTAATATTTTAATCAGAACGAACTTCCTTTTTGAAAATTATTTCAAAACGTAATTCTTTGAACAAATATCAAATATAATCAAGTTTTTTAAACCAAATTTAAATCCTTTGAAAATTCATATCGTGCCTCACTATATGTTAGCCATCCAATTAGCAGCTCAGTCTATCGCTATAGATTACCAAATGCAATGAATGCACTGTACTTCACCCTGGACTCTTTAACCTAAGATCAAAACCACTTCCACCTTCCTTGCTGGGTTAGTCACCTCTCTGCATTCTCCCAGTTTAAGAAACAGGCCTCAAAGAATAGGAGGTTGTTCACACCACTCTAATGGCCTCACTAATGCTGCTCACCTCACAGACCTCAAATCTGCTTTCAGGTAACACCACACCACTTAGGCCAAGGAGGTGGCCCTTCTTCCTTTCAGAAACAGTTGTTCGTTAGCCCAATCAAAAGGAGCCATTGATCTACTTTTTATACATAAAGAGTTTAGTTTTCTTCATGACACTGGCTCCTTCTATTAGAACTTTTTCATTTAAGGGGCAGCTGGGTGGTGCAGTCAGCTAAGCAACTGACTCTTGGTTTCAGCTCAGGTCCTGATCTCAGGGTCATGGGGTCCAGCTCAGAGTTGGTTTCTGCGCTCAGCACTGAGTCTGCTTAAAACTCTCTCTGCCCCTCCGCCCTGCACTCGTGTGTGCACTCTCTCTCTCTCTAAAATAAATAAATCTTTTTAAAAAAATAAATTTTTTCACTTAAAAATAAAATACAATTATTTACTAAGGAACAGACCTATAACTCAACCATTTAGCAACAAGCCTCACATTTTAACCGAACAAAGAAATTTATCAGTTTTAAACAATGTGAGTGAACAACAGGTAGTCAGAAGGTGCCAAAAAAATTATCGCATCATACTTGTATTACCTGAATTTTAATATATTAAGTAGACCAAGAAAGTGTGATGATATTAGACAAATATAAATACCTCTTTTTAATAAATAGTTTTGATTCTGAATAAGGCAAGGAGCAAGCAATCTGATTTTCTTTACTGAGAGGTTCCTTTTGAAAATTATCCCCTCATCCTTATGTCTTTGAATGTTCTACTTAGGTGCTTTGTATTTAAAAATTAATTTCTAGGGGCACCTGGGTGGCTCAGTCAGTTAAGTGCCCGACTCTTGATTTTGGCTCAGGTCATGATTTCAGGATTGTGATGTGGAGCCCCATGTCGGGCTCCATGCTCAGCGCAGGGTCTGCTTAAGATTCTCTCTCTCCTTCTGCTCCTCCACTGCTCACACACTCTCTCACTCACTCTCTCTCTCTAAAAAAAATAAAATCTTTAAAAAAAATCAATACCTATACATTGAATGGCATTCAGATTTACTGTTTATATTGTCACAACAAATTTCTATATTAAAATATTATTTGCCTATATCTGTGTAGCAATTGATAATTTGTGTTTTGTTTTTAGGACATTTGATTTCATTAATGTATTGCTGCTCCTCTATATTATTTTCCCTCCCCATTTCTTGCTCCCACATCCATATCCCTCTTGTCACCTAAGTCTCTATCTTCAGTCGCCTTCCTCAACTCTCTGCCCTGCCTGAACCTAAGACCTCATTATCTCTGTCATAGACATTTAGTAGCCTTCTAATACCGCTTCTGGAGGATCAGGAAATAAAAATAAAGCATGAAACCAGCTCACTAGGAGAGAGCTCAATAATAATCCTCCAAAGAAGGGGAAAAAATTATTACTGTTACTGCAAACCACTGATCAATTAATCCACTGATCAACAGGGATTTCCATAACTTTTGGCTTTATAAGTTTCTATAGCAGTGAATAAAGTCAAGAACTACAAATTCCTGCCTTCATCTTCGCCTCTCTACCATTTCTTCCTCACATTTCAGAGGAATGACGAATCAAGTCTACCTCATGCTTCAAACCCTTCAGGGGTTCCCCACTGACCTTGAGACTAAGTTCAAATTCTGTAACATAGTTACAGACCCTTTCAAAATCTGACCTCCGTTTAGCATTCCGGCTTCATCTCTTTTCAGTCACCTCCATCTCACATTTGCTGGGCAGCACCCTAAATTTCCCTCAAGTACCATGCCTCTTCTGGCCTCTAGGCTTTTGCACGGCTATACCCTATGTCATTAACATGCTTCCTACCTTTTACATCTTTCAAAGTCCAGCCTGGATATTTTTCCAGGAAGCCTTTCCTGATCTTGCTGATAGTAATTATTCTGTCTTCTTCTGTATCTCACATATTATTTCATTTACCACACTGCAATATAATTAACTTACATTCCTGTCTCCCATACTCCATTACAGTTCTTTAAAGACAGGAACTAAAAGTTACATTTTGTACCACTATAGGATAGTGCCTGACACATAACAGGGGCTGAACATCAATTTAATTGAACTAAAAATGCTATTCCTGGGGCGCCAGGGTGGCTCAGATGGTTAGGCATCTGCCTTCAGCTCAGGTCATGATCCCAGGGTCCTGAGATCAAGCCCCGTGTCCGGCTCCCTGCTCACTGCGGAGCCTGCTTCTCCCTTTCCACTGCCATTACCTCCACTTGTGCTCTCTGGCTCTGTCTATCTCTCTGTCAAATAAATAAATAAAACTTTTAAAAAAAATGCTATTCCTTGGCACCTGGGTGGCTCAGTTGGTTAAGTGTCCATATCTTGATTTAGGCTCAGGTCATGATCTCAGGGTTGTGAGATCAAGTCGGGCTCTGCACTGGGCGTGCTTAAGATTCTGTCCCCCCCACACTCTCTCTCTTTCTCTCTAAAAAAAAAAAAAAAGCTATTCCATAATCAGTTTAATAAAGAATCTCTTCCATGAGTAATTACATTAGCAGGTTACTCTATTTCTGGCCAGCTTGGTTCTCTTTGCAAAAAGAAATGATCCTATTACTGGTTTACATTTATATTACCATTAAACACTCAGTTATTACCAAGGTGGGACCAATGATAGAAATGGTTATGCTTGATATTGCCCTCTCCCGAGTCCCAATTATAATTCATAATTGTTCTTTGATATAATGGAAGTAATCATAATTAATAATGTTCATTATAATTAATATCTAGTATTTATTATTTGCCTGACATTAGACTTTGTTCTTTTATATGATTATCTAATTCAACCCCCAAAACAACTCTTCCCCATTTCTTATTTAAATAGATCTGCATTGATGTGGCCTCCAGGGCACTTTGAAAATAAATACATTAATTGGTTATTTATTTCATGGCAGTACACATAAATTGTCTTCACAAAGCATTTGTCCAGTATCCGTAAGGAGAATAAATCAGGGTACAGACATGAAAATGTATTTAAGCCCTTTTCCTGAAAATATTTGCTTCAGGGGAATTTAATGTCTTCGCCCAGTCAGTTTTCCAGGCTACTTTAATACACAAGTGAATTAAAAACATGAACAAATGGCAATGCTGCAAGCATGGTGAGTTTATTGACTTTTGTTGTGTAGGAATATGTACTGGATAGGACAGTTAATGGCAGAAATGCCCGGTGCAGTAGACTCTGCCTTGTTTGACATACTGATATAAAAATGAGTACTATTGATTAATTTTTTTAAAAGACAATTTTCCAGAGACTAGATTAGAATCTGAAAATGCTATTAACCTCACAGCAATGGAAAAGACTCTAACTCTGTTTGATGGAGGCAGCTGACGAGAAATTCAGGTTAGGGGCCAATCACCTCAAAAAAATTAGTTCACTGTACCAATTGCAGTAGCAAGGGAATATGGTTTTGAACATTCTCCAACTGGATCTGATGTTTCTAGAAGCTCTGAAACACCAGTGGGAGAATATGCACACAAGTATAAATTTCCAAGGCATCCTTTTTTTTTTTTTTTTTCCCCTGTAGGGTTAAGAGAACAAAAAGGGGGAAAAAGATAATGCTTGCTTGTTTATGCATTCATTGTTTGTCAAATAAGAATACTCCTTCACGGGGCGCCTGGGTGGCTCAGTTGGTTAAGCGACTGCCTTCGGCTCAGGTCATGATCCTGGAGTCCCTGGATCGAGTCCCGCATCGGGCTCCCTGCTCGGCAGGGAGTCTGCTTCTCCCTCTGACCCTCCTCCCTCTCATGCTCTCTGTATCTCATTCTCTCTGTCTCAAATAAATAAATAAAATCTTAAAAAAAAAAAAAAAAAAAAAAAAAAGAATACTCCTTCACAAATGAAGAATCCTGAATTTTACCAACTCAAACATGTAACTCAAGGATTATTTGCATAGAACTATTTGATTTTCTGCTTTTTTTTCTCTGTTTTATTTAGGTAAATCTTTCTTTGTTTGGGGAATACTGGAATAAGGAGTTTTCATTAATTCTGACAGTTTGAGGACTAGAATTATAAATGATAAAAGTGTAAGATTAGAATTGTCAGTGATATGAATTGGTTTAAAAAGAGGAAATCTGTGAGTAAAACTAGGATAGAGCTACTGTGAATATATGTATTTTATAGGAGAAGTGGTAGGGCAGAGTTCAGAAGATTTGACTTTTACAGCTTTAATTATCTACCCAAACTATCCTGCCAGAAATTAATCTTCTGTATTTGTTAGATAATATGACTCTTTTATTAAAAGTATACTCTCATTTTATTCAAAATAAGTTCCTAACAGGGAAAAAACACATTTCAATATTAATTTTTAGAGCCTACTTAAAGCATCAGTGGTAGTGATAACTTGAGTTAACATATGAAAGTCACTGGTTAAAAATATTAGAAGCTGGGGTGCCTGGGTGGCTCATTCAGTTAAGAGCCTGCCTTCGGCTCAGGTCCTGATCTCTAGTTCCTGGGATCAAGGCCCACTGTGGGCTCCCTGCTCAGCAGGAAGTCTGCTTCTCCCTCTCCCTCTGCCCCTCACCCTCCCATCCCAGCTTGTGTTTTCTCTCTTGCTCTCTCTCTCAAATAAATAAATAAAATATATATGTAATATATATATATTATTTTATATATATAATTATATATAAATATATATCAGCAGCTACCTATGAATATACTTCTAGTGAAATGAAATATTTGTAAATATACAAGTTTTTACAACATAAGAGAACTAAATTAAGAGAGCCACAAAATAAAAGAAAACAACATATAAACCAATAAGTCACTCAAAGGATGATAATTTGAATATAGGTATAATGATAAAAATAACAACCTTTACTAGTGATCAAAACACACAGCAAAACACCGGTGTGGTATCACCTAATGAAAGTAACAAAATTTTAAAATACTGATATAAGAGAGAAACTATGGTAAAATGATACCTACACAACCCTTTCAGAAAGCAATGTAGCAGCCGTCACAAAGATTTTTCTGTATTTTTGATATGTTAATACCACTCCTCACAATTTATTTTGAAAAAAAAAAATCCAAAAGAGAGAATAGGTATAGGAATGCAAAAAAAAATGCACAAAAATGGAAGATATCCTCATGTCCAATAATATGTACATGATTAAATAAAGTATGCTATAGCAACATAATAGGTCATTGTATAAGTAAAATAAGAAGCCTGTGGTAACACGAAGACATACATAAAATAGGTTCAAAAAATAAGCAAAAATATATATCTGTAATATGATTAGAATTATGTAAAAATTACTTATACATAAGAGACCAGGAGGAAAGTGAAAAATTAAATGCTAGTTTTTCAGATGTGAGAAGAGTACACCACATTTTTAATATCCATCACATTTTTATAAAGCATGTTAAAGATAAAAGAGAATTTATATAAACACTTTATGTCTGGTATTAAAACACTGACACTCACTAGAGCGATACTAGGACTTTAACAGAACCAGTTACAAGCCTTCCCTTAATTACAAGTTCTTCAGGCTAGGGCAGTCCTGTAACCTATCTTGGCTTCAGGCAACTATCTCATCTGTAAAACTATAAGAATGGTATATATCAGTGAGTCTCACAATTTAATCCCGCAATTCTTTGTTCAAACTAAATTTTTTTTTTAAGATTTTATTTATTTATTTGACACAGGGAGAGAGAAAGCACAAACAGTACGAGCGTCAGGCAGAGGTAGAAGGAGAAGGAGGCTCCCCACTGAGCGGAGAGCCTGATGCAGGGCTCCATCCCAGGACCCCGGGATCATGACCTGAGCCAAAGGCAGACACTTAACCGACTGAGCCACCCAGGCACCCCTGTTCAAACTAAATCTTCCTTAAAATAGCTGAAAGTAGAGCCCCTGTGGCTGAAGTATATGTAAAGAGAAGGGTAGTGCTCATGCTCTGCAGGCTGGCTCCCTTCCTTCTCTCCTCCCTAAACTCTACTTCTGAAAGCAACCTCTAAGAAGGCTCTGAGGAACCCCAGTGAAAAATAATGAATTAAAGATTTTGATGGTCTCTTTATATCTGAAATACAGTTATTAAAATATTAAGGTTCTCTTCTATTATAATCTCTTGTGCATGTGTGTCATATCCCCAACTAGACTGTAAAGACTTTTATGTTAGAAACTGTCTCTTCTTATAAATTGGCTTAGCCCTATCTAAATTTGCTTTGATATGGGACACATGGATGGTTAATTCTAATATTCAGGTTTATTATTTAAAAGTCCATAAAAGTAGTCAAGATCACCCCTGTGAAATCTGATGTGACTGGCCTGAGACCCTGTACCATAGGATTGTTCTCTCCTACCATGTTTGAAATCCTGACCATTGGAATCATTTCCCCTAGATAGAGGATGATTAAAAAGACCATGGAGAGAATGCCTATATTTTAGCAAGCAGATCTTCCATTAATCTTCTGTCATATATTGGTTTATTGGATTAGCTAGTGATCCTCCAAAAATGTATAAAGAATCCAAGGTCAAAGGATTGTAAAAGAGAAAGTTGGTTTAGAGAAAACATAGCAGTGCCAAAATGGTAGAAATCAGCGAATGAATTGTCTAGAATTGTGGAGGGTCTGAGACAAATTTATGAAAAGGAACAGATGAAAGGGAAAATCCTGCTTATCAAAATGGGAAATGGAAATCAGTAAGAGCCAGACCACTTAACAAGATATATTACTGCCTTTCCAGCTATATGACCTCCTTTGAGGATCATTTACTTCAGGAATATTAGTTTACTCATCCTTATAATCTTAACACTTTAACTTAAATATCTCTTATTTAATTCTTTTCTAAATTTTACTGATAACAATGATAAAGAAAGAATAATCATAGGCTTGGCAGTCAGATGAATCAGGCACAGGAGTTCCAGCTCCATCTCTTATTGGCTACATAACTTCAGGTAAACCACTCAAAAGAACAGTTTACTGTATGTTTTGAGCCCACTAATTCATGACTCAATCTCTCTAGGTTTAAAGCCCAGGGCTTCTACTTACCATGTGTGTCAGTCTGGCTAAATTACTTGATCTCCCTAATTCTCCATTTCTTTATGTTTAAAATTAGGGCTGCTGCTGATAATAATGATGATAAAGATAGACAGATACCACATAAATATATCCAAATAAAGCCCTTACGACAGTTTCTAACATACAGAAAGCACTAATAAATACCAACCATCATTAAGTTGCCTAATTTCTCTGGACTTCAGCATGTCACCTATAAGAGAAATAATATACTTACTGTATTACCTATTTTCAAGGGTACAATAAATAAGAGTAATAAAAACACTTACCACAATATCTCCACATTGTAGCTACCCAGTACCCATTAAGTGTCCTTCCCATTTAAAGCCTAAGTCTATTCAGAAGCCTTCCCCATGAGTACTTCTTTGGCCTAAAGTATATTTTCTATACACTCAATTGACATTGAACATTTAATGGCCTACAGTAATTTGTGATTTTACGTACTACCTTTGCAATAATGGTTATAATCTCTTTGCAGTAGAAATGCATTGTATTTTGCACCCAACATCTATTGCCCCTCTGGTCCTCCCCAAAAATTCTATAATTCCAATCTTTCTATGGGGGAATCACACACCCTTACTCTGAATCTATGTACTTCTTGTAGAAGTGAATCTACTACCAGGTCTAGGGATGAGGCATATAACTGATGAGGTCTGGCCAGTCCAACTAGCTCATTTCCTGCTTAGGAATCATGGCTAGAAATCAGTTGTGTTACTATACAGTAATAACAAAGTAGCAGAAAGAGAAATTAAGAAAACAATTCCATTTACAATTGCACCAAAAAAGAATAAAACACCTAGAAATAAACTTAATCAAGGAGGTGAAAGACCTGTACTCTTAAAGCTATAAAATATTGATGAAAGAAATTGAAGACAACACAAATAAATGGAAAGACATTCCATATTCATGGATTGGACAAATATTGTTAAAAAGTATATACTACCCAAAACAATCTACAGATTCAATACAGTCCCTATCAAGATACCAACAGCATTTTTCACAGAACTAGAACAAATAATACTAAAATTTGTATGGAACCACAAAAAATGGAACCTGAATAGCCAAAGCAATCTTGAGAAAAAAGAACAAAGTTGGAGGTATCACAATTCCAGATTTCAAGATATACTACAAACCTGTAGGTATCAAAACAGTATGGTACTGCCACAGAAACAGACACATAGATCAACAGAACACATAGAGAGCCCAGAAATAAACCCACACTTATATAGTCAATTAATCTATGTCAAAGTAGGCAAGAATATAAAATGAGGAAAAGGCAGTCTCTTCAATAAAGGGAAAAGTGGACAGCAACATGCAAAAGAATGAAACTAGACCATTTTATTACACTATACACAAAAATAAACTGAAAATGGGTTAAAGACTTAAAAGTGAGACCTGATAACCATAAAACTCCTAGAATAGAACATAGGCAGTGATTTCTATGACGTCGGCCATGACAACATTTTTCTAGGTGTATCTACTAAGGCAAGGAAAACAAAAAGTAAAAATAAAGTCCTGAGATTGCATCAAAATAAAAACCTTTTATACAGAGGGAAAAAAATCAACAAAACAAAAAGGCGACCTAATGAATGGAAGATTTTTGCAAATGATATATGTGATAAGGGGTTAGTATCCAAAATACACAAAGAACTTTTACAACTCAACATGAAACACACACAAATAACCTGATTTTAAAAATGGAATAGATACTTTTTTAAAGAGGACATACAGATGGCCAAGAGACACATGAAAAGATGCTCAAATAAAACTAATCATCAGGGAAATGCAAGTCGAAACCACCATGAGATATCACATCACACCTGTGAGAATGGATAAAATTGAAAACACAGGAAACAACAATTGTTGGCAAGGATGTGGAGAAAAAAGAACCCTCTACTTCTGTTGGGAATGCAAACTGGTGCAGTCAATGTGGAAAACAGTATAGAGGTTCCTCAAAAAATGTAAAACAGATATATCATATGATCCAATAATTCTACTACTAGATATTTACCAAAAGAAAACACAAACAATAACTTGAAAAGATATATACACCCCTATGCTTAGTGCTGCATTATTTACAATAGCCGAGAAATGTAAGCAACCCAAGATAGATGAATAGATAAAGATGTAGCATATATACACAATGCACTATTTCATAGCCATAAAAAAGAATGAGATCTTGCCATTTGCAACAACATGGATGGACGTAGAGGGTATTATGCTAAGTGGGTAAGTCCAAAAAAGAAAAATATCATATGATTTCACTTATATATGATATCTAAAAAACAAAACAAATGAATAAACAAACAGAAAACAGAATCAGAGCTATAAATAAAGAAAACAAATTGATGGTTACCAGAGGAGGAGGGGGGATGGACAAAATGGGTGAAGGGCAGTGGGAGATACAGGCTTCCAGTTAAAGAATGAATAAGTCATGGGAATAAGAGGTTCAACATGGGGAATACAGTCAATGATACTGTAATAGTGTTGTACAGTGACAGATGGTAGCTACACTTGTAGTGAGCATAGCATAACATATAGATTGTTAAATCACTATGTTGTATACCTGAAACCAATGTAATATTATTATTTCAACATAGTTAAAAAAACAAACAAAAATAAATAAATATATAAATAAAAGAATGGCAGCCTCTCAAATAGTAGTTTTAAAAAAGACTTCAGAATCAAATATCTTCCTTTGCACATAGATTTACATAAATAAAATAAAAGCCTTGATATAGGACATACATTGATATATCAATAGAGTAACGTTCTTAGGCTCGGTACCCTAATAAATCTGAAGTTCTCTTGATACCTAAGGAATTAGAATGCTTTCATTAGGGTTCATTACAGAATGGCCATTCATTCTTCCATCCATTCAACCCTTATTCCTCTCTGGGTGCTAGACCCTGGCAATATAAAGAAAAAGAGATACTGTCCATTAGTAGTTCACAGTCTAATAAGAGAACAAAGCATATAAACAAATAACTGTAGTTTAGTGTAGTAAATATCATGACAGAAATATATATAAAAGAATAGATTTGGATCAGTGGAGGGGATATTTTCCTTTATCTGTAGAGTCAAAGAGTTCACAAAGAAAAAAAAAACATGTGATCTGGAACTAGAACCATGAGAAGCCCTTCCCATTGAATTTACTCTCTCAAAAATGAGATTCTTGTGGTGCTTAAGAATTTTTTTTTCAAAGACAGATGTTTATAATAAAATACTGTCTGTTTTTTTTAAGTTCCTAAAAGTGTCAAGAGACATTTAAAGCAAAATTTTGAAAGGTAACAAGATGACTTTACATCAGCTTAATTATATGACAGAGGGCATAATTACTTGCAGTTACCTCACATCCACAAAAATGGAAATTTTTTTAGCTTGAGTTTGAATGGGGAAAGATCAGAATTAGAATTTTCTTCCATCGAGCAATGAGAATTGTCTCTATGATACTGGGAACAAAAAAGAAGTCTCAAAAAATAAAAACCACTTGCTGTGAAGAGCAAAGACCCAGAATATTCTCAGGATTAAGGACCTGCCTAACGTAGTAGGGAGAAGGACGTTAGAAATGTCCTACACTTTGATCCTTCAACTTTGGGGATGCTACAAAGTTCCATGTTATAGCTGCAAAATGTCAGGTGCCCTTTCGTGGTTCCCTTATGAGTCCTGCCCTCTGAGATGAGAATCATAATAAGGAATCCACCCACAGAGAGATAAACCTCAAGTCTTCGAAGACACAGAGCCTGGAAGGCATTTGTCGGCCTGGTTAGGCTTATTCTATGAGAATTGATTCTACTATGGTCCTAATAGTCCGGGAAGTACATTCCCTCTCAACTTAAGATTTCTGAAATATCTCTCTGCCTTTCAATTAATCCATTGCCAAAGCTCTTTTTCATAGCATGTCAGCTGCTAAAACAGTGATAATGATAGTTTTTAATTAACCCAGAAAGTTCAGATGAGGAAGCAGAATGCACCTGGGCTCCAGGGCATAAGCGAACTTTATAGACAGTGATGTTAAAACTCTGCAGTTGCCAGAAGCATCTCCTGGCTGCATTCAGATTCAGGATACTAACATTTATAAGACATTTGACAAACCATTTTTTTTTTCCTTAAGTATCCCCAGGGAATAAGGTTCTCCAATGTCCTGTGAGTAGCCATTTCCATGGAAAGACTAATGCATATTTAACATAATCTCCTGCTTCTAATTTTTTCTTGTTATTATCTTCATTTTAATAATCACACTAAATTAAATCTATGTGTCTAAATGTTAAGAAAAAAGATAACTCAATCCTCATGGTTGAACATTTCCACCTCTTCTTACTGTGTCCACAAAAGAGGGAAAATATTGTCAATTTGAGATTCTAGGAAATTCTATCAAATATTGCCTATAATTAATTTTTATGTTAGCCAGTTATATTTTTTAAATCTTCCAGAAATTGTACAGATCATATATTGTACAAATTATCTTTTGGCCGGTCTCAGAACATATGAAAAGGGATTCCAGAAAACTTGGTAACTGCCACTTACTCAAATTCCACAGAACGAAATGTTTTTGGCCCAACCTGAGTTTTATTGGGAGGCTGACAGTGATGGGCAAGGAGTTTATTCAAGGCCAAATACACTGTGCACTGTATATTATGTACTCCATGGTTCTGAGATTAATGATGCGCCTTGGCCTAGGTGTGAAGATATCCAGCACCTATTCCAGCAAAGTTGTATCTTGAAATATTTTAACCTCTTATAATTAAAGTCAGGACATTAGGGGAGCATTTTAGCTTCCAGAACTTCAGAACTGACCCTTATTAGCCCAGACCTATCATCTGCAATTGTGTGAAATATTTTGGGAAAACCCAGAAACACCTCAATCTGTCACTGGAGATTATTGCTGATATTCCTGCTGTATTACTCTCCTCTATAGGACTTATATTAGAATTTTCCAACTGGTGAACTGGCATGTTGGTGTGCATCCAGTGGTTTAAAGGTGTATGTGGATATGCTGATTCACGCAGGCCTAGGGGCTAGAGTTCCCTCATTGGATGGCTTTGACCTATTGTCAATAAGCATTTTCTAGGACCCCTCAGAAAGGGGTCAGACATTATGATCAGGCTTACCTTGTGAGTCCCCCCCGCACAAGATATGACAACATGCTACATTTACTGTTCCTCTGTAGCACCATAAGCTTCCCCAGAGAAGTGGTCTATGACCTGGACATCTAGTTAGCATCCTGGGGAATCTTCTGAAAAGATTTATTTGAAAGGTTTACATGCATTTAATTTTTGTCTTTTCTAATATTTTGTATTTATTTCTCTTATCACAATTATATAACATAAAGAAAACTTTTTTTTTTTTTAAACCAAGCCGTTACCTTTCCAAAACACCTCCATTTTACCCTGGCAAAACAAACAAATACATCATCTTCTATGCATTCTATAATGTGAAGATGGTTGGGAAGCACTTCTTTAGATAAGTAAACCTTGTCTGGTTTATCCAATTTGATTTATGTCTGGCCTAGCCATCAGTTTGAAGCTACAGTTGACATTCGTCAAGGTATTGGTCAAGTTAGTGTGTAACTCAAATATTCCAAAGCCACATCGGCATTGGGTTACAAAGTAGATAACATCAACACACAACACCAGTTATCACAGCTTTAATATATGTTTCATCTCAGTTATTAATGATTTAAGAGTCCCCAAAAGGATCAGTCCCCAGTACCTTAGTCACAAATCAGGAAAATTCAATTTGCAACTTCATCACCATTGGTAATTGAAAACAACCATTCACAAACAGCCAGGGCCCCACCTGTTCCACTCCAGTGACCCACCTCCAGGCCACACTCTGGCATCCAAATACATCTCTGCCACTAGGACCCAGAACCACTCCATCCAGTATACGCCATTCCTTGGCACATGAATGGGCAGAAATTTTGCTCAACGCTCAGGCAGCTAACCATACCACTGATGCTAGCCCACTACTCTGCTTAAGACCTGATCATTACTCCAACAAAAAATGAGAAATGAAATGGTTCTCCCTTCCTTGTATTGGGCTCTTTTAGAGGTAACGATTCTTAGCCCTGTTGCTGCTCATTTAGTTTTATATCGTCATAGACTTTCTCCTCTAGGGAAAGGAATAGCTGGGCTAGAACAGGTTCAAGGAACAGCAATAACTCTATCCCCAGAACTTCTCCTCCCTGCTATTGTTCTGTGGCAATGCAGTTCCTTCTTCCAAACTTTCTTCTTGTAGCTTGTATTCTTTCTAAGGCACATCCGGCTTTCCCCGTATTCCTTCATCTTAACTCAGTGTATCAGCTTTGCCTACCTGAATGCCAGAGTTATATTTCTAGGAATATCCTCAGAGACCAAGGAAACTTGGTCCACATAAATGCTTCATTCTCAAACAAGATTCCACTGGAACAGTAAATATTATCTTGAAGCAAATGTATAACAGACAATCCTTAGAGATTATGTATATATATATATATACTCTTTATGTATAGTAGATACATGTGAAAGGTGAAGACTGCCTCATTCCATATATGAATGGGAACAAACCAGATGAAATACCAAATGCTCTGATAGGCCCATATAATACCTTAGGAGATTAATTTTAGGATGTTAACAAACTTCATTGTTAGCCAAGCTTGCTTAATAAATATAATGGTACCAAATACATCTGTAAAACCTGTGAAAAAGCAAAAGATCTTGGTACAGTTCATTATACCAAGTTTTTCTGTCTCAGAGCAAAGGTTACTTATATGGCACAGTCCCATGTTCCAAAGCCACATTGCTATTCCATGATTATACTACAGAAGTCTTTCTAATTATTTAAAGAAACTGACTATACCTGAATGAAAATATCAATGGGGACACTTAGACAAAGTTTTCCAACCCACATGATCTGAGCATTAACAGAAATAAAATATTCAATTGATTTAGGAGTAATCTGTAATGGCTGTGGACTGTTAATTATTCAGATACAAAAATGCATGACAGAACTTTTATACATGCCCTAAAAATATGTAAAAACCAAAACCTCTGAATGAATCATGCTGCTAGCACACTTATATATACAAGTCGTTCTAGTTAGAGACCAAAATCCTCAGCATGGCTAGCCAGTCCTTTCTTTATCTGGCCTAGGCCTTCTTTCCATCCTCCACCTCTTATTAGCTGTGTGGGCACCCTGCTGTGTTTCTAAAAGTCCCTGAACATACCACCCTCAGATACTTTCCCTCCTTCTGGAAAATCATTTCCCTCTCATTCACTTCATAAATTTCAACTCATCTCTCAGGAAGCATCATAAGGATTGCCTCCATTGAAAGTTTCTCTGTCTTCTTGCCCCACCAGAATTATATTCTATTATAGTCATTTGCTCGCATTTTCTTCTCCCTTACTTTTTGGAACTAGGCTCCTTATAGGTTAGAGGCTGTCTCTGGAATACTGATCAGGTACGTGTCCTGTTTGGTTATAGAAGAGAAGAGGAAACCCAAAAGATGTATTGAGCACCAGATAACAAGCTTGGCACAGTACTTAGTTCTAGATACTGTATACACAACGTTTGATCTTTATAATATCACTTGGGATGTATCATTACCCAATACAAAACATATTCCAGATAACTAGAGAGTTAAATGTAAAAAGTCAAACTATTAAAATTTTAGAAGATAATGAATATTTATATAAACTAAGGAAAAGACCTTTCTATGCTTAAAAGCAATAGAATAAATAAAAGAAAATTACCAAATTGGCTACATACAAATTTAAATTTGTGCACAAATAAATGTGTTAAAAATGATTAAAGAAATGAATGTTCAACCTGAAAAGGATTGTTAGTCACTCACTGGCCTTATACTAATACAAATTTGTCAGCAGCAGCATGATCAAAATTTGAAACAAAAATATATGTAGTCAGCTTTTTTCATTATAAATGTTCAAAGGTGATACCTTTGGAAAACTCATACTAAGGTACATATGAATTAATTTTCCTGTTATTGTCATTCACCTATTCTCAACACAGTCTCTGGGCAATTTAAAATTTACCAGGAGAAGTAATAAATATGTGCCAATTAACTTCCATCCAGCAATCTAGAATGAGATTGAGCCCATGGACAAAATGTAACTGATAGCTTATAATGCCTTAACAGAGTGCTCTAAACAACCCACAAAACAGTCATGGTATACTTGTATATAATTCATGAATATTTATATGCATGTGAGTATCTATTATTATAACCCTGCTATAGAATTATTCTTGGAGGCTGTAATGCCATATTGCCTTAAGTAAAACCCCTTATAATGAGATAATTCAGTATCTAAAGCCTGTAATATAACATTCAGTAAAGATAAGACTTAGATAGAATTTTGTTCTATGGCAAATAATATCATAATGACAGTCCTATGTATTTTCATAAATGCTCATAAAAAGATTCCAAAGGTTGAAGAAAGAATCCATGTTTTTCTGTTAATATCATCTAATTGCTTGCATAGGAACTAAACTTTAAAGACCTTTATCTTGAATGTAGTCATAACAGTTTCAATTTTTTGTTCATAAACATTGCATAGGGAATCTAAAGTGCTCAATGTAGAAACATGTATTCAAAAAAGGGGAGAATAATCAGTGTTAAAATTTCATTTTCTGAATTGGTATATCCACTTTGAAATAAATTAAGATGATAGATATTTACTACTGATACATTAAACATTCAAGTAATTGGATTGCTCTAATATTCTATGTAATGGTTGAACACCTTTACACATTACATTGCCCACCTTATGCATTTCTTTTTACAAACCCAACTATTAAACCATGCATATCCACAAATACTACTTAATACTCTTGATCTTGATGATATATCTTCTTGATATTTTGTAATGATACAATTTTATTTTGTAAGGATACAAATTCATTTTGCCTATTTTGTAATACAAATCTGAACATCATTTTGTGTACATATGTAATGATTTGCCCATATCATGAGATAAGAATACTACCTACTCAAATTAATGATGTACCCATCATTCTATTCTGCTGAATTACTGACATTTTATGCAATAATAATAAAATAACCTTATTTTCTCTCTATTAAACTCAAATGTTTGGTATCAGAAAATACACATAGTTTTCATTCGTCTGATACTAAGCTTTTATTTAAAGAAACTGACTGCCCGGGGCGAAGATTGGGAGGCCGCCATTTTCACTCTCCGCCTCCAAAGCTGTACGGAAAGCTTGCAGAGAACAAAAGCCCGGAGAGCAAACCCGAGCAGATTACTTAGCCGGGAGGGGGCAAGGGCGGGGCAATTCCGCCTCTGGCAGAGACATTTGGAAACCAGGACAACAGGCCCCTCCCCAGAAGATCAGCAAGAATAGCCAGCCAAGACCAACTTTACCGATCAATGAGAACGGCAGAACTCCAGCGCTAGGGGAATACTGCACATAGAATTCATGGCTTTTTTACCATGATTCTTTAGTCTTTCAAAGTTAATTTTTTTTAACTGTCTTTTTTCTTTTTTTTTCTTTTTTTTTGAATTTTTCTTTTTCCCTTTTTCAACCAACATCTTATCAATCCCTTTTTAAAAAAAAAAAACATTTTTATTTTTCATTTTTAGAGTCATATTCTATCCCTTCATAGTAGTTACCCGTATTTTTGGCTTATATATATAAGTTGTTCTCTCTTTAAAATTTTGAGATAGTTTCTTCTAACAGATTAAAATATACCCTAAATCTCTAGTATATGGTGTTTTCTATTCCCCTGCCTGATCACATTCTCTCCCTTTTTTTTTCTTTTTTCTTTTTTTAAATCCTCTTCTTTCTTTTTTCAAACAACTTCTTATCAATTCCTTTTATAAAATTTTTTATAATTTCCATCTTTACAGTCATATTCCATCCCT